>NC_052341.1:3802571-3905071 GCF_016432855.1 Salvelinus namaycush | reverse complement strand
CTCTAACTCCCTCTGTCTCTCTAACTCCCTCTGTCTCTCTAACTCCCTCTGTCTCTCTAACTCCCTCTGTCTCTCTAACTCCCTCTGTCTCTCTAACTCACTCTGTCTCTCTAACTCACTCTGTCTCTGTCTCTCTCTAACTCTCTCTGTCTCTCTAACTCCCTCTGTCTCTCTAACTCCCTCTGTGTCTCTAACTCCCACTGTCTCTCTAACTCCCTCTGTCTCTCTAACTCCCTCTGTCTCTCTAACTCCCTCTGTCTCTCTAACTCCCTCTGTGTCTCTAACTCCCTCTGTCTCTCTAACTCCCTCTGTCTTTCTAACTCCCTCTGTGTCTCTAACTCCCTCTGTGTCTCTAACTCCCTCTGTGTCTCTAACTCCCTCTGTGTCTCTAACTCCCGCTGTCTCTGTCTCTCTAACTCCCACTGTCTCTCTAACTCCCTCTGTGTCTCTAACTCCCTCTGTCTCTCTAACTCCCTCTGTCTCTCTAACTCCCTCTGTCTCTGTCTCTCTAACTCCCGCTGTCTCTCTCTAACTCCCTCTGTCTCTCTCTAACTCCCTCTGTCTCTCTCTAACTCCCTCTGTGTCTATAACTCCCTCTGTCTCTCTAACTCCCTCTGTCTCTCTAACTCACTCAGTCTCTGTCTCTCTATAACTCCCTCTGTCTCTCTAACTCACTCAGTCTCTGTCTCTCTATAACTCCCTCTGTCTCTCTCTAACTCCCTCTGTCTCTCTAACTCCCTCTGTCTCTCTAACTCCCTCTGTCTCTCTAACTCACTCTGTCTCTGTCTCTCTAACTCCCTATGTCTCTCTAACTCCCTCTGTCTCTCTAACTCCCTCTGTCTCTCTAACTCCCTCTGTGTCTCTAACTCCCTCTGTCTCTCTCTGTCTCTGTCTCTCTAACTCCCTCTGTCTCTCTAACTCCCTCTGTCTCTCTAACTCCCTCTGTCTCTGTCTCTCTAACTCCCTCTGTGTCTCTAACTCCCGCTGTCTCTGTCTCTCTAACTCCCACTGTCTCTCTAACTCCCTCTGTGTCTCTAACTCCCTCTGTCTCTCTAACTCCCTCTGTCTCTGTCTCTCTAACTCCCTCTGTCTCTGTCTCTCTAACTCACTCTGTCTCTGTCTCTCTAACTCTCTCTGTCTCTCTAACTCCCGCTGTCTCTGTCTCTCTAACTCCCACTGTCTCTCTAACTCCCTCTGTCTCTCTAACTCCCTCTGTCTCTCTAACTCCCTCTGTCTCTCTAACTCCCTCTGTCTCTCTAACTCCCTCTGTGTCTCTCTAACTCCCTCTGTGTCTCTCTAACTCCCTCTGTGTCTCTCTAACTCCCTCTGTGTCTCTAACTCCCTCTGTGTCTCTCTAACTCTCTCTGTCTCTCTAACTCCCGCTGTCTCTGTCTCTCTAACTCTCTCTGTCTCTCTAACTCCCTCTGTGTCTCTCTAACTCCCTCTGTGTCTCTCTAACTCCCTCTGTGTCTCTAACTCCCTCTGTGTCTCTAACTCCCTCTGTGTCTCTCTAACTCTCTCTGTCTCTCTAACTCCCTCTGTGTCTCTCTAACTCTCTCTGTCTCTCTAACTCCCGCTGTCTCTGTCTCTCTAACTCCCACTGTCTCTCTAACTCCCACTGTCTCTCTAACTCCCTCTGTGTCTCTAACTCCCACTGTCTCTCTAACTCCCTCTGTCTCTCTAACTCCCTCTGTCTCTCTAACTCCCTCTGTCTCTCTAACTCCCTCTGTCTCTCTAACTCCCTCTGTGTCTCTAACTCCCTCTGTGTCTCTAACTCCCTCTGTGTCTCTAACTCCCTCTGTGTCTCTAACTCCCGCTGTCTCTGTCTCTCTAACTCCCACTGTCTCTCTAACTCCCTCTGTGTCTCTAACTCCCTCTGTCTCTCTAACTCCCTCTGTCTCTGTCTCTCTAACTCCCGCTGTCTCTCTCTAACTCCCTCTGTCTCTCTCTAACTCCCTCTGTCTCTCTAACTCCCTCTGTCTCTCTAACTCACTCAGTCTCTGTCTCTCTATAACTCCCTCTGTCTCTCTAACTCACTCAGTCTCTGTCTCTCTATAACTCCCTCTGTCTCTCTCTAACTCCCTCTGTCTCTCTAACTCCATCTGTCTCTCTAACTCCCTCTGTCTCTCTAACTCACTCTGTCTCTGTCTCTCTAACTCCCTCTGTCTCTCTAACTCCCTCTGTCTCTCTAACTCCCTCTGTCTCTCTAACTTCCTCTGTCTCTCTAACTCCCTCTGTCTCTCTCTAACTCCCTCTGTCTCTCTAACTCCCTCTGTCTCTCTAACTCCCTCTGTGTCTCTAACTCCCTCTGTCTCTCTCTGTCTCTGTCTCTCTAACTCCCTCTGTCTCTCTAACTCCCTCTGTCTCTGTCTCTCTAACTCCCTCTGTGTCTCTAACTCCCGCTGTCTCTGTCTCTCTAACTCCCACTGTCTCTCTAACTCCCTCTGTGTCTCTAACTCCCTCTGTCTCTCTAACTCCCTCTGTCTCTGTCTCTCTAACTCCCTCTGTCTCTGTCTCTCTAACTCACTCTGTCTCTGTCTCTCTAACTCTCTCTGTCTCTCTAACTCCCGCTGTCTCTGTCTCTCTAACTCCCACTGTCTCTCTAACTCCCTCTGTCTCTCTAACTCCCTCTGTCTCTCTAACTCCCTCTGTCTCTCTAACTCCCTCTGTCTCTCTAACTCCCTCTGTGTCTCTCTAACTCCCTCTGTGTCTCTCTAACTCCCTCTGTGTCTCTCTAACTCCCTCTGTGTCTCTAACTCCCTCTGTGTCTCTAACTCCCTCTGTGTCTCTCTAACTCTCTCTGTCTCTCTAACTCCCTCTGTGTCTCTCTAACTCTCTCTGTCTCTCTAACTCCCGCTGTCTCTGTCTCTCTAACTCCCACTGTCTCTCTAACTCCCTCTGTGTCTCTAACTCCCTCTGTCTCTCTAACTCCCTCTGTCTCTCTAACTCCCTCTGTCTCTCTAACTCCCTCTGTGTCTCTAACTCCCTCTGTCTCTAACTCCCTCTGTCTCTGTCTCTCTAACCTCCTCCCACTGTCTCTCTAACTCCCACTGTCTCTCTAACCTCCTCCCACTGTCTCTCTAACTCCCACTGTCTCTCTAACCTCCTCCCACTGTCTCTCTCACCTCCTCCCACTGTCTCTCTAACTCCCACTGTCTCTCTAACTCCCTCTGTCTCTGTCTCTCTAACTCCCGCTGTCTCTGTCTCTCTAACTCCCACTGTCTCTCTAACTCCCACTGTCTCTCTAACTCCCTCTGTGTCTCTAACTCCCTCTGTCTCTCTAACTCCCTCTGTCTCTCTAACTCCCTCTGTCTCTCTAACTCCCTCTGTCTCTCTCTAACTCCCTCTGTCTCTCTCTAACTCCCTCTGTCTCTCTCTAACTCCCTCTGTCTCTCTAACTCCCTCTGTCTCTCTAACTCCCTCTGTCTCTCTAACTCCCTCTGTCTCTCTCTAACTCCCTCTGTCTCTCTCTAACTCCCTCTGTCTCTCTCTAACTCCCTCTGTGTCTCTAACTCCCTCTGTGTCTCTAACTCCCTCTGTCTCTCTAACTCCCTCTGTGTCTCTAACTCCCTCTGTGTCTCTAACTCCCTCTGTGTCTCTAACTCCCTCTGTGTCTCTAACTCCCTCTGTGTCTCTAACTCCCTCTGTCTCTCTAACTCCCTCTGTCTCTCTAACTCCCTCTGTCTCTCTAACTCCCTCTGTCTCTCTAACTCCCTCTGTCTCTGTCTCTCTAACTCCCTCTCTCTCTCTAACTCCCTCTGTCTCTCTAACTCCCTCTGTCTCTCTAACTCCCTCTGTCTCTCTAACTCCCACTGTCTCTCTAACTCCCACTGTCTCTCTAACTCCCTCTGTCTCTGTCTCTCTAACTCCCTCTGTCTCTGTCTCTCTAACTCCCGCTGTCTCTGTCTCTCTAACTCCCACTGTCTCTCTAACTCCCTCTGTGTCTCTAACTCCCTCTGTGTCTCTAACTCCCTCTGTGTCTCTAACTCCCTCTGTGTCTCTAACTCTCTCTGTCTCTCTAACTCCCTCTGTCTCTCTCTAACTCCCACTGTCTCTCTCTAACTCCCACTGTCTCTCTAACTCCCTCTGTCTCTCTAACTCCCTCTGTCTCTGTCTCTCTAACTCCCGCTGTCTCTGTCTCTCTAACTCCCTCTGTCTCTCTAACTCCCTCTGTCTCTCTAACTCCCTCTGTCTCTCTAACTCCCTCTGTCTCTCTAACTCCCTCTGTCTCTCTCTAACTCCCTCTGTCTCTCTCTAACTCCCTCTGTCTCTCTCTAACTCTCTCTGTCTCTCTAACTCACTCTGTCTCTCTCTAACTCTCTCTGTCTCTCTAACTCCCTCTGTCTCTCTAACTCCCTCTGTCTCTCTAACTCCCTCTGTCTCTCTAACTCCCGCTGTGTCTCTCTAACTCTCTCTGTCTCTCTAACTCCCTCTGTGTCTCTAACTCCCTCTGTGTCTCTAACTCCCTCTGTGTCTCTAACTCCCTCTGTGTCTCTAACTCCCGCTGTGTCTCTAACTCCCGCTGTCTCTGTCTCTCTAACTCCCACTGTCTCTCTAACTCCCACTGTCTCTCTAACTCCCTCTGTGTCTCTAACTCCCTCTGTCTCTCTAACTCCCTCTGTCTCTGTCTCTCTAACTCCCGCTGTCTCTCTCTAACTCCCTCTGTGTCTCTAACTCCCTCTGTGTCTCTAACTCCCTCTGTGTCTCTAACTCCCTCTGTGTCTCTAACTCCCGCTGTCTCTGTCTCTCTAACTCCCACTGTCTCTCTAACTCCCTCTGTGTCTCTAACTCCCTCTGTCTCTCTAACTCCCTCTGTCTCTCTCTCTCTAACTCCCTCTGTCTCTCTCTCTCTAACTCCCTCTGTCTCTCTCTAACTCCCTCTGTCTCTCTAACTCCCTCTGTCTCTCTAACTCCCTCTGTCTCTCTAACTTCCTCTGTCTCTCTAACTCCCTCTGTCTCTCTCTAACTCCCTCTGTCTCTCTAACTCCCTCTGTGTCTCTAACTCCCTCTGTCTCTCTCTGTCTCTGTCTCTCTAACTCCCTCTGTCTCTCTAACTCCCTCTGTCTCTGTCTCTCTAACTCCCTCTGTGTCTCTAACTCCCGCTGTCTCTCTAACTCCCTCTGTCTCTCTAACTCCCTCTGTCTCTGTCTCTCTAACTCCCTCTGTCTCTGTCTCTCTAACTCACTCTGTCTCTGTCTCTCTAACTCTCTCTGTCTCTCTAACTCCCGCTGTCTCTGTCTCTCTAACTCCCACTGTCTCTCTAACTCCCTCTGTCTCTCTAACTCCCTCTGTCTCTCTAACTCCCTCTGTCTCTCTAACTCCCTCTGTCTCTCTAACTCCCTCTGTGTCTCTCTAACTCCCTCTGTGTCTCTCTAACTCCCTCTGTGTCTCTAACTCCCTCTGTGTCTCTCTAACTCTCTCTGTCTCTCTAACTCCCGCTGTCTCTGTCTCTCTAACTCTCTCTGTCTCTCTAACTCCCTCTGTGTCTCTCTAACTCCCTCTGTGTCTCTCTAACTCCCTCTGTGTCTCTAACTCCCTCTGTGTCTCTAACTCCCTCTGTGTCTCTCTAACTCTCTCTGTCTCTCTAACTCCCTCTGTGTCTCTCTAACTCTCTCTGTCTCTCTAACTCCCGCTGTCTCTGTCTCTCTAACTCCCACTGTCTCTCTAACTCCCACTGTCTCTCTAACTCCCTCTGTGTCTCTAACTCCCTCTGTCTCTCTAACTCCCTCTGTCTCTCTAACTCCCTCTGTCTCTCTAACTCCCTCTGTCTCTCTAACTCCCTCTGTCTCTCTAACTCCCACTGTCTCTCTAACTCCCTCTGTCTCTCTCTAACTCCCACTGTCTCTCTCTAACTCCCACTGTCTCTCTAACTCCCTCTGTCTCTGTCTCTCTAACTCCCTCTGTCTCTGTCTCTCTAACCTCCTCCCACTGTCTCTCTAACTCCCACTGTCTCTCTAACCTCCTCCCACTGTCTCTCTAACTCCCACTGTCTCTCTAACTCCCACTGTCTCTCTAACTCCCTCTGTCTCTCTAACTCCCTCTGTCTCTCTAACTCCCTCTGTCTCTCTCTAACTCCCTCTGTCTCTCTCTAACTCCCTCTGTCTCTCTCTAACTCCCTCTGTCTCTCTCTAACTCCCTCTGTCTCTCTAACTCCCTCTGTCTCTCTAACTCCCTCTGTCTCTCTCTAACTCCCTCTGTCTCTCTCTAACTCCCTCTGTCTCTCTCTAACTCCCTCTGTCTCTCTCTAACTCCCTCTGTGTCTCTAACTCCCTCTGTGTCTCTAACTCCCTCTGTCTCTCTAACTCCCTCTGTGTCTCTAACTCCCTCTGTGTCTCTAACTCCCTCTGTGTCTCTAACTCCCTCTGTGTCTCTAACTCCCTCTGTGTCTCTAACTCCCTCTGTGTCTCTAACTCCCTCTGTGTCTCTAACTCCCTCTGTCTCTCTAACTCCCTCTGTCTCTCTAACTCCCTCTGTCTCTCTAACTCCCTCTGTCTCTCTAACTCCCTCTGTCTCTGTCTCTCTAACTCCCTCTCTCTCTCTAACTCCCTCTGTCTCTCTAACTCGCTCTGTCTCTCTAACTCCCTCTGTCTCTCTAACTCCCACTGTCTCTCTAACTCCCACTGTCTCTCTAACTCCCTCTGTCTCTGTCTCTCTAACTCCCTCTGTCTCTGTCTCTCTAACTCCCTCTGTCTCTCTGTCTCTCTAACTCCCTCTGTCTCTCTAACTCCCTCTGTGTCTCTAACTCCCTCTGTGTCTCTAACTCCCTCTGTGTCTCTAACTCCCTCTGTGTCTCTAACTCCCTCTGTGTCTCTAACTCCCTCTGTGTCTCTAACTCTCTCTGTCTCTCTAACTCCCTCTGTCTCTCTAACTCCCTCTGTCTCTCTAACTCCCTCTGTCTCTCTAACTCCCTCTGTCTCTCTAACTCCCTCTGTCTCTCTAACTCCCTCTGTCTCTCTAACTCCCTCTGTCTCTCTCTAACTCCCTCTGTCTCTCTCTAACTCCCTCTGTCTCTCTCTAACTCCCTCTGTCTCTCTCTAACTCTCTCTGTCTCTCTAACTCACTCTGTCTCTCTCTAACTCTCTCTGTCTCTCTAACTCCCTCTGTCTCTCTAACTCCCTCTGTCTCTCTAACTCCCTCTGTCTCTCTAACTCCCTCTGTCTCTCTAACTCCCGCTGTGTCTCTCTAACTCTCTCTGTCTCTCTAACTCCCTCTGTCTCTCTAACTCCCGCTGTGTCTCTCTAACTCTCTCTGTCTCTCTAACTCCCTCTGTGTCTCTAACTCCCTCTGTGTCTCTAACTCCCTCTGTGTCTCTAACTCCCTCTGTGTCTCTAACTCCCGCTGTGTCTCTAACTCCCGCTGTCTCTGTCTCTCTAACTCCCACTGTCTCTCTAACTCCCTCTGTGTCTCTAACTCCCTCTGTCTCTCTAACTCCCTCTGTCTCTGTCTCTCTAACTCCCGCTGTCTCTCTCTAACTCCCTCTGTGTCTCTAACTCCCTCTGTGTCTCTAACTCCCTCTGTGTCTCTAACTCCCTCTGTGTCTCTAACTCCCTCTGTGTCTCTAACTCCCTCTGTGTCTCTAACTCCCTCTGTGTCTCTAACTCCCGCTGTCTCTGTCTCTCTAACTCCCACTGTCTCTCTAACTCCCTCTGTGTCTCTAACTCCCTCTGTCTCTCTAACTCCCTCTGTCTCTCTCTCTCTAACTCCCTCTGTCTCTCTCTAACTCCCTCTGTGTCTATAACTCCCTCTGTCTCTCTAACTCACTCAGTCTCTGTCTCTCTATAACTCCCTCTGTCTCTCTAACTCACTCAGTCTCTGTCTCTCTATAACTCCCTCTGTCTCTCTCTAACTCCCTCTGTCTCTCTAACTCCCTCTGTCTCTCTAACTCCCTCTGTCTCTCTAACTCACTCTGTCTCTGTCTCTCTAACTCCCTCTGTCTCTCTAACTCCCTCTGTCTCTCTAACTCCCTCTGTCTCTCTAACTCCCTCTGTCTCTCTCTAACTCCCTCTGTCTCTCTAACTCCCTCTGTCTCTCTAACTCCCTCTGTCTCTCTAACTCCCTCTGTGTCTCTAACTCCCTCTGTGTCTCTAACTCCCTCTGTCTCTCTAACTCCCTCTGTCTCTGTCTCTCTAACTCACTCTGTCTCTCTAACTCCCTCTGTGTCTCTAACTCCCTCTGTCTCTCTCTGTCTCTGTCTCTCTCTGTCTCTGTCTCTCTAACTCCCTCTGTCTCTCTAACTCCCTCTGTCTCTGTCTCTCTAACTCCCTCTGTGTCTCTAACTCCCGCTGTCTCTGTCTCTCTAACTCCCACTGTCTCTCTAACTCCCTCTGTGTCTCTAACTCCCTCTGTCTCTCTAACTCCCTCTGTCTCTGTCTCTCTAACTCCCTCTGTCTCTGTCTCTCTAACTCACTCTGTCTCTGTCACTCTAACTCTCTCTGTCTCTCTAACTCCCACTGTCTCTCTAACTCCCTCTGTCTCTCTAACTCCCTCTGTCTCTCTAACTCCCTCTGTCTCTCTAACTCCCTCTGTGTCTCTCTAACTCCCTCTGTGTCTCTCTAACTCCCTCTGTGTCTCTCTAACTCCCTCTGTGTCTCTAACTCCCTCTGTGTCTCTAACTCCCTCTGTGTCTCTAACTCCCTCTGTGTCTCTAACTCCCTCTGTGTCTCTCTAACTCTCTCTGTCTCTCTAACTCCCGCTGTGTCTCTCTAACTCTCTCTGTCTCTCTAACTCCCGCTGTCTCTGTCTCTCTAACTCTCTCTGTGTCTCTCTAACTCCCTCTGTGTCTCTCTAACTCCCTCTGTGTCTCTCTAACTCCCTCTGTGTCTCTAACTCCCTCTGTGTCTCTAACTCCCTCTGTGTCTCTCTAACTCTCTCTGTCTCTCTAACTCCCTCTGTGTCTCTCTAACTCTCTCTGTCTCTCTAACTCCCGCTGTCTCTGTCTCTCTAACTCCCACTGTCTCTCTAATTCCCACAATCTCTCTAACTCCCTCTGTCTCTCTAACTCTCTCTGTCTCTCTAACTCCCTCTGTCTCTCTAACTCCCTCTGTCTCTCTAACTCCCTCTGTCTCTCTAACTCCCTCTGTCTCTCTAACTCCCTCTGTCTCTCTAACTCCCTCTGTCTCTCTAACTCCCTCTGTGTCTCTAACTCCCTCTGTCTCTCTAACTCCCTCTGTCTCTCTAACTCCCTCTGTGTCTCTAACTCCCTCTGTGTCTCTAACTCCCTCTGTGTCTCTAACTCCCTCTGTCTCTCTAACTCCCTCTGTCTCTCTCTAACTCCCTCTGTCTCTCTCTAACTCCCTCTGTCTCTCTCTAACTCCCTCTGTCTCTCTCTAACTCCCTCTGTCTCTCTAACTCCCTCTGTCTCTCTAACTCCCTCTGTCTCTCTAACTCCCTCTGTCTCTCTAACTCCCTCTGTCTCTCTAACTCCCTCTGTCTCTCTAACTCCCTCTGTCTCTCTCTAACTCCCTCTGTCTCTCTCTAACTCCCTCTGTCTCTCTCTAACTCCCTCTGTCTCTCTCTAACTCCCTCTGTCTCTCTGTCTCTCTAACTCCCTCTGTCTCTCTGTCTCTCTAACTCCCTCTGTCTCTCTAACTCCCTCTGTCTCTCTGTCTCTCTAACTCCCTCTGTCTCTCTAACTCCCTCTGTCTCTCTAACTCCCTCTGTCTCTCTAACTCCCTCTGTCTCTCTAACTCCCTCTGTCTCTCTAACTCCCTCTGTCTCTCTAACTCCCTCTGTCTCTCTAACTCCATCTGTCTCTCTAACTCCCTCTGTCTCTCTAACTCCCTCTGTCTCTCTAACTCCCTCTGTGTCTCTAACTCCCTCTGTCTCTCTAACTCCCTCTGTCTCTCTAACTCCCTCTGTCTCTCTAACTCCCTCTGTGTCTCTAACTCCCTCTGTGTCTCTAACTCCCTCTGTGTCTCTAACTCCCTCTGTCTCTCTAACTCCCTCTGTCTCTCTAACTCCCTCTGTCTCTCTCTAACTCCCTCTGTCTCTCTCTAACTCCCTCTGTCTCTCTAACTCCCTCTGTCTCTCTAACTCCCTCTGTCTCTCTAACTCCCTCTGTCTCTCTCTAACTCCCTCTGTCTCTCTCTAACTCCCTCTGTCTCTCTCTAACTCCCTCTGTCTCTCTCTAACTCCCTCTGTCTCTCTAACTCCCTCTGTCTCTCTAACTCCCTCTGTCTCTCTAACTCCCTCTGTCTCTCTCTAACTCCCTCTGTCTCTCTGTCTCTCTAACTCCCTCTGTCTCTCTAACTCCCTCTGTCTATCTGTCTCTCTAACTCCCTCTGTCTCTCTAACTCCCTCTGTCTCTCTGTCTCTCTAACTCCCTCTGTCTCTCTAACTCCCTCTGTCTCTCTAACTCCCTCTGTCTCTCTAACTCCCTCTGTCTCTCTAACTCCCTCTGTCTCTCTAACTCCCTCTGTCTCTCTAACTCCCTCTGTCTCTAACTCCCTCTGTCTCTCTAACTCCCTCTGTCTCTCTAACTCCCTCTGTCTCTCTAACTCCCTCTGTCTCTCTCTATCTCTCTCTAACTCCCTCTGTCTCTCTAACTCCCGCTGTCTCTCTCTAACTCCCGCTGTCTCTCTCTAACTCCCGCTGTCTCTCTCTAACTCCCTCTGTCTCTCTCTAACTCCCTCTGTGTCTCTAACTCCCTCTGTGTCTCTAACTCACTCTGTCTCTCTAACTCCCTCTGTCTCTCTAACTCCCTCTGTCTCTCTAACTCCCTCTGTCTCTCTAACTCCCTCTGTCTCTCTCTAACTCCCTCTGTCTCTCTCTAACTCCCTCTGTCTCTCTCTAACTTCTTCTGTCTCTCTCTCTGTCTCTCTCTCTGTCTCTCTCTGTCTCTCTCTATGTCCCTCTCTATGTCTCTCTCTCTGCCTCTCTCTCTGTCTCTCTCTCTGTCTGTCTCTCTGTCTCTCTCTCTGTCTCATACATTCCACATAATTTGGTTTACACTGTCATTACATTGGCATTTTACTTTTGATTTACGCTCTAATCCAATCGTATAGTAAATATAATGTTAATTTGACCAGACAGAGCATTAATCCTAGCTGTGACCTTGTACCCTACTATAATCAACATAATGTATTGTACATAATATTTTATTACATTGGTGGGAAGCTCATCCTCCCCAGCCTGCATGGACGTGTTGTGGATCTGATTTGCTTGAGCTTTTATGCACTATGTGCCACAGGGAGATAAGTGTAACGCGACAGAGCACCCAGGGGGTGGGCCGGGGGGGGGGGGGCTGATGTCTCTACCTGCTACAGCTACAGTATAGTCATACAGCCATGCCATGTGGTACTGGTAATGAGGTAGGTTAAATTCACTCTGCCAGGACAAGTACATTAGAGTTTCTAGTTTGAGAAACAGACGCCTCACAAGTCCTCAACTGGCAGCTTCATTAAATAGTACCCACAAAACACCAGTCTCAATGTCAACAGTGAAGAGGCGACTCCGGGATGCTGGCCTTTTAGCAGAGTTGCAAAGAAAAAGCCATATCTCAGACTGGCCAATAAAAGGAAAAGATTAAGATGGGCAAAATAAACAGACACTGGACAGAGGATCTCTGCCTAGAAGGCCAGCATCTAGGAGTCGCCTCTTCACTGTTGACGTTGAGACTGGTGTTTTGCGGGTACTATTTAATGAAGCTGCCAGTTGAGAACTTGTGAGGCATCTGTTTCTCAAATGTACTTGCCCTCTTGCTCAGTTGTGCACCGGGGCCTCCCACTCCTCTTTCTATTCTGGTTAGAGCCCGTTTGCGCTGTTCTGTGAAGGGAGTAGTATACAGTGTTCTACGAGATCTTCAGTTTCTTGGAAATTTCTCGCATGGAATAGCCTTCATTTCTCAGAACAACAATATACTGACAAGTTTCAGAAGAAAGTTCTTTGTTTCTAGCCATTTTGAGCCTGTAATCGAACCCACAAATGCTGATGCTCCAGATACTCAACTAGTCTAACGAAGGCCAGTTTTATTGCTTCTTTAAATCAGGACAACCGTTTTCAGCTGTGCTAACATAATTGCAAAAGGGTTTTCTAATGGTCAATTAGCCTTTTAAAATGATAAACTTGGATTAGCTAACACAACGTGGCATTGGAACACAGGAGTGATGGTTGCTGATAATGGGCCTCTGTACGCCTATGTAGATATTCCATTAAAAAGCAACCGTTTCCAGCTACAATAGTCATTCACAACATTAACAATGTCTACACTGTATTTCTGATCAATTTGATGTTATTTTAAATGGACAAAGAAAATGTGTTTTTCATTCAAAAACAAGGACATTTCTAAGCGACCCCAAACGTTTGAATGGTAGAGTGTGTAGACGGAGTCGGAAAGAGAACACACAGAAGGCTGTTGTATAAACCTGTCTCCGGATTACATCTTCAAACTAAAAGGCAACCATGACAACCGTGACAGAGAGGGAGAAGTGTCCGTCCATGTATACAGGTAAAATAGTCTAGCTAGCTACATTTCCAGAAATTGCATGTTTCTAATTTAGTCAGAAAGTCGTTTTCATTTCAAGTTAAAGTGTACTGTTAGCTAGCTAGCTAGCTAACGTTACATGTATGATCTGTGTGGTTATATTATTCGTATCTCAGAGCCATTTGCAGTACTAGTTATAGCCTAATGTTAGCTAGATAACATTGAACCTGGTTGGTTAGGTTCCTGCAGATTCATGCACGGTAGTCACGTTATGAGTTGGGATTATGGTTAATTGTTTAGCTAGCTACATATCTAAACAAAAGACTCCACTACTATGCAAGTACCATTTCAATATAATGTGCATGATGTCACTGCGATAGATAGTGCTGGTAAATTCCCTCTGGCTATCTACTCCGATTTCAGGGTGCCAGAGCGCAGAATAACTGACGAATTTACGAACGCTCAAGACCCATTGAAAATGGCCGGTGTCAGTAAACGTTGGCAAAAAAGTGTAATTACAATTGTTGCCAGCAGCACAGTTACAGTCACCAACGCTCTGGATAACATAAAAACAGCCTAACCAGCTCTGCTAGGGGGAGTAAAATGGTCAGAGTGAGCTGTTCTCTCATTTATGTCTGGAAGTAGCTAGCAAGCTAGCCAGCATTAGCCAGTTAGCTTGGGTGCTTGACTGCTGTTGTGAGGTCAGAACACTGGGATCAACCCTACTCCTCGGCCAGAGAGTCCACTGTGCGCTCTGAACGCTCTGAGAGCAAAACACTCTGAATTTACAAAACTGACAACGAAATATGTATAACCAGATGATTGAAATTTGAATAATAAGCTTTTGATATAGCGTTGTCTTGGAGTTCTGTTCCTTCACTGTCCATCATAGACTATCACGGGTGGTATTGAGAGCGGGACGATATTTTAGAAAGCAGCAGAAGGTCTATAGTTCCTGTGAGGCTTGATTTTGCCGTGGTTTCTGGGAGGTTAGAGAACCGCTGAGGATCCCATGACGGGCCGGTCATTCTCTGGGAAACAATAGTAAAACATTTTGGTAATCGATTACTAGAGTTTCGGTAAGGTAATACTGGGAATATAATGAGATGCAACTTAAACAGCCAATACGTAGACGTACGTAGGTTTTGAGTTGGTCCTTTTAATGGATCATTTGATAAAGATGAGGTTTAAGCATTATTAAACTGTCTACAAAGTCTGGGCGATTGTCTCAGAAACTGATTGGAGTGTGTCCACTTTTGGTTAACGTACACTAACGATGTAACTATAAAACACTTTTTGGATTTTCTCCGTCCGGGTACTACATTTGAAATAAAACTGTCCTTAAGGCCTTTTTTGAAATTTTCTTCCCAGTATGAGAGTAGTTGCTATATTTATTGAACTATCCTTTTTCCATAAAGTTTGAGTGAATTAAGATGGAATCTCGAGGCAATTACCTAAATCTAATGAATTATAATAATAGAGGATAGGTAATTGCGATAGACCTGTGCCCTTAATCTTAATTGACAACTAAACATGGGTATTAATTATTGCATGATAAACTAGGCTATAATCGAAGTTGTGGGTAGTAAATGGCTGTAGTATTGTGCCCACCAAAACTGATGGATTTTTATCAATTTGGCGCATTACATGTTACTTTTAAAGTCTTGGACATTTCGTAAGTGTGAAGCCGAAAGAGAAGAGAAAGTTGTCAAGTTTGTTTTTAACCTTTACGATAGAGGTAAGCACAGAACGTTGTTTGAGAATGGGTTATATTTTTTTCCTACTGGTAAGAATAGAAGATTTAGTCGTGCTCGCTGGGCTATATCGGGCTGTAAGGTATTCAGTGGGACAGTTGCAGTAGAGGTCTGAATAGTTGAATCGGAAACGTTCTGTGATAATTTCTGATTACTGTTGCTTGATTTTATAGTTTAGGTAACACCAGTGAATTTGAGCAGGAAGTTAATGTATTCTAACATTATAATCTGCTTCCATTACGTGGAGCAATGTCTGGTCATTAAAGTGGATTGCAGTTTGGTATATATTTTTTAAAGGGACAGTGCACATTAATCAAAGTTTCAGTAAAAGTTTCGTAACTAAGCATCCTTCACTCATGCTATTTCACAACAAAGCATCCTTCACTCATGCTGCCAAACATACCCTCGTAAAACTGACTATCCTGCCGATCATTGATTTCTGCAATGTCATTTACAAAATAGCCTCCAACACTCTACTCAGCAAATTGGTTGTAGTCTATCACAGTGCAATCCGTTTTGTCACCAAAGCCCCATATACTATCCACCACTGCGACCTGTATGCTCTCGTTGGCTGGCCCTCGCTTCATATTCATCGCCAAACCCACTGGCTCCAGGTCATCTAAAAGTCTTTGCTAGGTAAAGCCCCGCCGTATCTAAGCTCACTGGTCACCATAGCAACACCCACTCGTAGCACGAGCTCCAGCAGGTATATTTTACTGGTCGCCCCCAAAGCCAACTCCCCCTTTGGCCGCCTCTCCTTTCAGTTCTCTGCTGCCAATGACTGGAACGAATTGCAAAAATCACTGAAGCTGGAGACTTATATCTCCCTCACTAACTTTAAGCATCAGCCGGCTAATTTTAATCCGCAGTCTCAGGGCAGGTTATTAAAAACAATTACAATAACAATACAGACAATCAAGAAGCAGTGAGCACAAGCAGAGCAACATTGAACAAGCAACACGTAGCACGCAACAAGCAACAAAACAGAATACATTAAAAGCAACAGTGTTTCTTCGCCTAACCAGCTACAGACAACATGGAAAGCGGCAATACACAGCTGAGGTATCTTAAAGGGGCACGCACGCATATGGAATCTTCTGAAGTTTTTATTTTCTGAGTTTCAATTAAACACGTGAATTGTTTTGACAAAGGAATGTACTGGAAACCTGGGATACAACATGTATGAAATGTTTGACTGTTTTCCATTCATTAGTCTAATATAGTAAGGAACACTTCTTTGAAGTGTTCCATACCACCCCGGATATATTCTACCACGAGGTGGTATGGTGCCCGGGAGAAGATCAATGGCACACACATAAGGATGGTGCGGGGGTAGGGAAGTTGCACGTGCCTTACTGAAAACTTCAAGTAGTTCATGGTACTCAGGGGGAATGACAGAAACATCCAAAGCCTTGCGGACGTCCTGAGGAAGACGTCTGGGGGAAGGCTTTGCTGCTTGAAGACAGTGGGAATGGCAAAATGGGCTTGTGGTCCAATCAATAACAGGGTTATGTTCTTGAAGCCAGGAAAACCCCAAGACAACAGGAACGTGGGGAGATGCAATGAGGAGGAACTGTAACTGTGGTTACCGGAAAACCATATTTGAATGGGCACCGTACAGTGGGTGACTTTACCTATTGAGCGGCCGTCCAGTGCCCTGGTATCCATGGGACCCGAGAGAGGTTGAATGGGAATACCTAGCTCAGAAGCAATAGTAGCATCCATAAATCTTTCATCCGGCCCAGAGTCAATAAGCACTCGGAGAGACTTAGATTGGTCTCCCCACAGCACAAGCATAAAGAAAGGTGATGGGAATTAGGGAACTTCCAGTCTGACTCAAAGTACTTGTACCCACCAGAGACAAGGGTTTCATAACAGGGCAGGTACTGTAGCTATGTAATGTCCTGCCCCTCCACAGTACAGACAACAGTTCAACCTACATGAGCGTACATGAGCGTTCCCCAACCGAATACCTAGCTCTTCCCAATTGCATAGGCTCAGGAGAATCCAACTCACCCGTCGTTGATAAGGGGGAGCTCGGGGTGCTTCGGATCCTCTCGGGAAAACTGCCTTTGTGAACATCTGGATTCCTTCGAAGGTGAGCGAGCCATAACGGGTGAACGAGTGTGCCCGAGACCAGACCTCCTCTCACTCCTGCGTTCCCTTAAGCGTCCATTTATTTTAATGGTGAGGGAAATGAGGGAGTCGAGATCCACCGGGAATTCCTGAGCAGCTTCACCACCACTGAGCATCCTTCACCACCTCGGATAATCCGTGAAGAAAGGTATCGAAGAGAGATTCCGGATTCCAGGCACTCTCGGTGGTCAACATGCGAAAATCAACCGCGTAGTCTGCCACACTACGGGAGTTTTGATGTAAATCAAGAAGTTCACTGGCCGCCTCTCTCCCAGATACCGGAGACTCGAATACCTTTCTCACCTCCACCATGAATTCCTCCGGATGACAACGAAGATGGCTGTAGCTCAAAAATTTGCGAGCATTGAGAAAGAAAGCCCCGACAGGTACCATGATCTCCAGAATGTCCCTCCGGGGGAGGTAAGCGGGGTTCTCGGGGAACCGGTGTAGGCTGTACCAACTCACCACTAAAAGGAAAAAATGTACTGGGAGGTTGGGGTCTCTCAGAGATGGCAGACAGCCTATGAGTTAACTCCTTAATAAGCTCCATAGTAGCCTTAAACCCTTGGTCGTGGCGTTCTGTCAGAGAACAAAGCCCTTTCAGAAGGTCCTGTAACAGCTCCTCATGTCTCCCAATGGTGGCTCCCTGCAGGGAGACAGCGTGGCGGAGCTGGTCCAAGTCTGCTGGGTCTGTCATGGCCAGTTCGTACTATCATGACACAAGGCGAGACACACATGCAGACACAGGAGGCAGATGGTTGGAGTTTAAGATGTTTAATAATCCAAAGGGGTAGACAAGAGAATGGTCGTGGACAGGCCAAAGGTCAAAACCAGTTCAGAGTCCAGGAGATAGAGTGGCAGACAGGCTCGTGGTCAAGGCAGGCAGAATGGTCAGGCAGACGGGTACAGAGTCCAGAAACAGGCAAGGGTCAAAACCGGGAGGACTAGAAAAAGGAGAATAGCAAAAAGCAGGAGACCGGGAAAAAACGCTGGTTGACTTGGAAATATACAAGACGAACTGGCCCAGAGAGACTGGAAACACAGGGATAAATACACTGGTACAGAGAGACAGGAAACACAGGGATAAATACACTGGCACAGAGAGACAGGAAACACAGGGATAAATACACTGGCCCAGAGAGACAGGAAAAACAGGGATAAATACACTGGTATAAAGAGACAGGAAACACAGGGATAAATACACTGGTACAGAGAGACAGAAAACACAGGGATAAATACACTGGGAAAACAAGCGACACCTGGAGGGGGTGGAGACAATAACAAGGACAGGTGAAACAGATCCGGGTGGTTTGCAACTCAATGAGGTTGATTTATTCCTGTATGGACTCATTAATATGGTATTTGTGTCAGAAAGATATTTGTAGTGCTTGTTTAGTTGACTTTGAGATTGGCATCTTAATTTAAAATGCACCTATATGTGGTGTGACAGATGGAATATCTATTTTTTTTTAACTAGGCAAGTCAGTTAAGAACAAATTCTTATTTACAATGATGGCCTTACCTGGGAACAGTGGGTTAACTGCCTTGTTCAGGGGCAGATTTTTTACCTTGGGCAGCTCAGGGATTCGATCCAGCAACCTTACGGTTACTGGCCCAACACTAACCACCTGCCGCCCTGATCTAGCATTACAACTGCTGCAGGGCTAGACTAGAATAATACAGAGACACTATCAACATTTCAACTAAACTATGTGGGCATGGTTGATGAATTGAAAATGCAAACTAATGACCTGAGATACATAATGACACGGAACGATGGACACACAGGCAGACAAACAGGCAGACAGGCAGGCAGGCAGGCAGCTATAACGTAATACTGTCATGACATGGCATGGGACTATAAGCCTAACCATTGGAATAGTTACTGTAACAATTGCTATAGTTTCATCTATAAGTTTCAAAGCTATTATAGTTAATTATGTATTTTTATGTAACTAAGGTGAAACCAGTTTGACTCGACCTTACTGACCGTTGTGGTAAGTCACACAAGGATGGTGTCATGAGTTTGTAATAGAAAGTGCTGGGGTATTTAGTTAGCCAGTTAGAACGGTCAGGTTAGCAGTGAGCTACTGACAGGAGGCAGCAGATGTCCAATGAAGAGCTTCGGACAACAAAGATGTTTAGCGTGCCAAGAAGTTTTTTTTATCGTCATACGAAATAACTAAACATCCCTGGGAGCTGGTTAGCGCTTAAAGGTCTTGCTTGACTGATGAGGAATGTTTGTTGATTATCCTGATTAAACAAGTGTTTTGGATCTTTGGAAGGGAGAAATGGTGTGAGAGGTTCTTTTAAAATGGGACAAAATATGTGAACCATGTTCAACTGCTTTTCGCTCACTAGAAAGGTGTTGTGTTTATAAGGGGTGTCTTTTGTATTCACTGTATGATGCTGGAAAAGAGAGAAAAGAGAGAAGACATCTTGAAATGAAAATGATGACAAGAGCATGCCCACTTGAACACTTGTCCTTGTTTTGAGTGGCGCGCCGGGAGATTAAAGGTAATTTGTGTCCTCTCCCGTGAGAGGTGGAAAAGCAATCAACAGTACTGTCTGTCGAGTATTGAGGCGCTTAAAAAAAAAAAAAAAAATGACAGGGTGTCGCCCATTTTTTAGGTTAGCTGACCTTGAAAAACGATAAATCACTTTTAGCTTGTTTTTATTCAGTCGCACGGCAACTTAATGATACGAAGTTGATATTCAGGAAATAATTGCATCTTTGCTAGTTGACACGGTCTTGAATAAATGACTAGTGTTTCAAGTTGTGAACACATTGCGAAAAGGAATGAAAGACAATTACTAGTATTCGGTTGTGCTCAACGTTGTGGTAAATGTGTGGATGATTACACCAATGCAGTCGTGCTACTGGTTCTGAGATATGGGCTGTAAAAAAGGGCATTTACCTGATATTTAACGATCACTACTAGACAAGAGTTTTCATATCAACATTATGAATAGAAAAACACTTATTCGTAAGCATATATTGTAACTACAGGCATATACACTATAATCCCTGGATGTAAAAGGTCTCCGTGGCAGGTCTGTGAGCAGTGTGTTTTTAAGATTTCTACACACAGTACCAGTCAAATGTTTGGACACAACTACTCAGGGTTTTTCCAAATTTGTACTATTTTCTACATTGTAGAATAATAGTGAAGACATCAGAACTATGAAATAACACATATGGAATCGTGTAAACCTCCTCTCACTGTCAACTGCGTTTATTTTCAGAAAACTTAACGTGTGAATATTTGTATGAACATAACAAGATTCAACAACTGAGACATAAACTGAACAAGTTCCACAGACATGTGACTAACAGACATTGAATAATGTGTCCCTGAACAAAGGGGAGGGGAGGGAGGGGGGGTGTCCAAATCAAAAGTAACAGTCAGTATCTGGTGTGGCTATTCCAGGACTGCACCAGATTTGCCAGTTCTTGCTGTGAGATGTTACCCCACTCTTCCACCAAGGCACCTGCAAGTTCCCGTATATTTCTGGGGGGAATGGCCCTAGCCCTCACCCTCCGATCCAACAGGTCCCAGATATGCTCAATGGGATTGAGATCCGGGCTCTTCGCTGGCCATGGCAGAACACTGACATTCCTGTCTTGCAGGAAATCACACACAGAACGAGCAGTATGGCTGGTGGCATTGTCATGCTGGAGGGTCATGTCAGGATGAGCCTGCAGGAAGGGTACCACATGAGGCAGGAGGATGTCTTCCCTGTAACGCACAGCGTTGAGATTGCCTACAATGACAACAATCTCAGTCGGATGATGCTGTGACAGACTGCCCCAGACTATGATGGACCCTCCACCTCCAAATCGATCCCGCTCCAGAGTACAGGCCTCGGTGTAACGCTCATTCCTTCGACAATAAACGCGAATCCGACCATCACCCCTGGTGAGACAAAACCATGACTCGTCAGTGAAGAGCACTTTTTGCCAGTCCTGTCTGGTCCAGCGACGGTGGGTTTGTGCCCATAGGCGACGTTGTTGCCGGTGATGTCTGGTGAGGACCTGCCTTACAACAGACCTACAACAGCCTCTCTCAGCCTATCGCAGACAGTCTGAGCACTGATGGAGGGATTGTGTGTTCCTGGTGTTAACTCGGGCAGTTGTTGTTGCCATCCTGTACCTGTCCTGCAGGTGTGATGTTCGGATGTACCGATCCTGTGCAGGTGTTGTTACACATGGTCTGCCACTGCGAAGTCGATCAGCTGTCCGTCCTGTCTCCCTGTAGCGCTGTCTTAGGCGTCTCACAGTACGGACATTGCAATTTATTGCCTTGGCCACATCTGCAGTCCTCATGCCTCCTTGCAGCATGCCTAAGGCACGTTCACACAGATGAGCAGGGACCCTGGGCATCTTTCTTTTGGTGTTTTTCAGAGTCAGTAGAAAGGCCTCTTTAGTGTCCTAAGTTTTCATAACTGTGACCTTAATTGCCTACCCTCTGTAAGCTGTGTCTTAACGACCGTTCCACAGGTGCATGTTCATTAATTGTTTATGGTTCATTGAACAAGCATGGGAAACAGTGTTTAAACCCTTTACAATGAAGATCTGTGAAGTTATTTGGATTTTTACGAATTATCTTTGAAAGACAGGGTCCGAAAAGGGGGTAACCAAAAAAGTGTTAAACATATCAAAATATATTTCATATTTTAGATTCTTCAAAGTTGCCACCCTTCGCCTTGATGACAGCTTTGTACACTCTTGGCATTCTCTCAACCAGCTTCATGAGGTAGTCACCTGGAATGCATGTCAATTAACAGGTGTGCAATGTTAAAAGTTAATTTGTGGCTACTTTGGCAAAGGGTGCCTACTTTGAAGAATCTCAAATTTGTTTAACACTTTTCTGCTTACTACACAATTCCATATGTGTTATTTCATAGTTTTGATGTATTATTCTACAATGTAGAAAATAGTAAAAATAAGGGAAAACCCTTGAATGAGTAAGTGTGTCTTTTGACTGGTACCTTTCTTTGTAGGCTATAGCATTGAAATAATATAAATCATAATATAAATCATTCATACAGTGCCTTCGGGAAAGTATTCAGACCCTTAGAATGTATCCACATTTTGTTACATTACAACCTTATTCTAAAATGTATTAATTATAATCTACACACAATACCACAAAGCGAAAACAGGTTTGGAAAGGCACAAACCTCTTTATATAAGGTCCAAATACCAAGCCATGAGGTCGAAGTAATTGTCCGTAGAGCTCCGAGACTGGATTGTGTCCAGGTACAGATCTGGGGAAGGGTACCAAAAAATGTCTGCAACATTGAAGGTCCCAAAGAACACAGTGGCCTCCATCATTGTTAAATGGAAGAAGTTTGGAAACACCACTTTTCTTCCTAGAGCTGGCCGCCTGGCAAAACTGAGCAATCGGGGGAGAAGGGCCTTAGTCAGGGAGGTGACCAAGAACCCTATGGTCACTCTGACAGAGCTCTAGAGTTCCTCTGTGAAGATGGGAGAACTTTCCAGAAAGACAACCATCTCTACAACCCTCCACCAATCAGGCCTTTATGGTAGTGGCCAGACGGAAGCCACTCCTCAGTAAAAGGCACATAAAGACTCTCAGACCATGAGAAAGAAGCGCACATCCAAGACAATGCAAGAGTGGCTGCAGGACAAGTCTCTGAATGTCCTTAAGTGGCCCAGCCAGAGCCCGGACTTGAACCCGATCGAACATCTCTGGAGAGACCTGAAAATAGCTGTGCAGCAACGCTCCCCATTCAAGCTGATAGAGCTTGAGAGGATCTGCAGAGAAGAATGGGAGAAACTCCCCAAATACAGGTGTGCCAAGCTTGTAGCGTCTTATCCAAGAAGACTTGATGCTGTAATCACTTCCAAAGGTGCTTCAACAAAGTACTGAGTAAATGGTCTGAATACTTATGTAAATGTGATAATTCAGTTTAATTTAAAAAAATTGCAAACATTTCTAAAAAACGTTTTTTGCTTTGTCTTAAATGGGGTATTTTGTGTAGATTGAAAACGTAATTTTTATTATTTAATCCATTTCAGAATAATGTAACAAAATGTGAAAAAAGTCAAGGGGTCTGAATACTTTCTGAAGGTACTGTATATTGTATAGGCTACAGTAGGCTACAGAATAAACTTCCCAGGGACACTGAATGATGAAGATGAAGATGAAGATGATGGCCGATGCTCTCGTGCCAATATTTCAAGATAAACTACTTTGAAAAACAGTGCTGTTTGCTCAGAATCGTTCAAAGTTGCTAAGGGAAAAAAAATGGATTGTCAGTTATTTTCAGCAAACTGACAGCCGCAACCGATCGGTGCCACTTGAAACTTTGTTTATTGGACAATCATTTAATCCTCCGGCTTAGATGGACGTCATATTGTACAGTTTTGCGTCTCCCCTTTCCAGGGGGATTAGATGGTTGCAGACAATGATTATTATTGACCTGTTTGTCAGAGTCAG
This sequence comes from Salvelinus namaycush, assembly GCF_016432855.1. Lineage (NCBI taxonomy): Eukaryota > Metazoa > Chordata > Actinopteri > Salmoniformes > Salmonidae > Salvelinus > Salvelinus namaycush. Next base: position 3,882,293 of record NC_052341.1, on the reverse strand, counting down.
CAGTAGCCTGTCCGCTAATGTCTCCAGTCATATAAAGTGTAGTAGAATTGCATGACATGTGTTTATAAACACAAAAAGGAAAGGAGAAAAAAACCTGTCTGATACAACCTATAGTATAGGTATACTCTACGCCACTACCTGCTCAGCCATGCATTGAACAGTCTTTTTTTTGCGAACAGTGATTGAGTTATATTATTAGCCTAAATTATGACTATCCAATCTACTCATCACATTAGGAATAGTTGGCTATCTTACATAAGTCTACAAATGCAATGATGCATGGAATGCTTTATTAGAAAGGTCGATTTTTTTTAATGGTGAAAATTTGCTTCCCCAAACTTGAAACTCAAGCGCCGCCTAAGGGAGATGGGAGAGATACCCGACTCGACTAAAACTATACCGTCTATCGAACAGCAGAGAGCGTGTCCAACTCCAAACCCTCACAACGGAATAGATAGGAGCATATCATGAGCGCACCGCCTACAAAACAGAGCTGAGAGCTCTCCATGCACAATGGGGCCCAAAACAGAGCTGAGAGCTCTCCATGCACAATGGGGCCCAAAACAGAGCTGAGAGCTCTCCATGCACAATGGGGCCCAAAACAGAGCTGAGAGCTCTCCATGCACAATGGGGCCCAAAACAGAGCTGAGAGCTCTCCATGCACAATGGGGCCCAAAACAGAGCTGAGAGCTCTCCATGCACAATGGGGCCCAAAACAGAGCTGAGAGCTCTCCATGCACAATGGGGCCCATATATACATATCACCTGTTTGTTTTTTCTCTTGCCTACACCAATCACATTATTATTTATATCAATAATGCAACAAAATGTTTATTTTATTTTATTGCGACGACACAAATTCCTTCGGTTTTACGTTTTCACCACCAGGGGGTGCTGCAGCACCTCCAGCACCCCTACTTCACGCGGCTATGAACAATAGCGTGGGTAACACGATCGTTCATTACACATTGTGTAAACATTGTAACCTATCAGGCCTGTCAATCAACATGATTGATTGCAGCCTCTTACAAGAGGAGAGTGACACATAAGAATTTTTTATTTTCTTCTTTATTAACAAAGCCAGGAAGGCGGTGAGTAATGTGTTGTCACTCGGTAATCTCACACACACACACACACACACACACACACACACACACACACACACACACACACACACACACACACACACACACACACACACACACACTACACGTGCACACCACTCTACACACTACACGTGCACACCACTCTACACACTACACGTGCACACCACTCTACACACTACACACACCCACACCCACACACACACACCCCCCCCCCCCCCCCCCCTGACCGGCTAATGAAGGAGGAATCTATCATCTGTATTAGTTGGTGGCAGATGGACAGAGAAGGAACAATATAGTGCTCTGCTCTGACAATATAGTGCTCTGCTCTGACAATATAGTGCTCTGCTCTGACAATATAGTGCTCTGCTCTGACAATATAGTGCTCTGCTCTGACAATATAGTGCTCTGCTCTGACAATATAGTGCTCTGCTCTGACAATATAGTGCTCTGCTCTGGCAATATAGTGCTCTGCTCTGACAATATAGTGCTCTGCTCTGACAATATAGTGCTCTGCTCTGACAATATAGTGCTCTGCTCTGACAATATAGTGCTCTGCTCTGACAATATAGTGCTCTGCTCTGACAATATAGTGCTCTGCTCTGACAATATAGTGCTCTGCTCTGACAATATAGTGCTCTGCTGTAACAATATAGTGCTCTGCTCTGACAATATAGTGCTCTGCTCTGACAATATAGTGCTCTGCTGTAACAATATAGTGCTCTGCTCTGACAATATAGTGCTCTGCTGTAACAATATAGTGCTCTGCTGTAACAATATAGTGCTCTGCTGTAACAATATAGTGCTCTGCTCTAACAATATAGTGCTCTGCTCTGACAATATAGTGCCCTGATGTAACAATATAGTGCTCTGATGTAACAATATAGTGCTCTGATGTAACAATATAGTGCTCTGCTGTAACAATATAGTGCTCTGCTGTAACAATATAGTGCCCTGCTCTAACAATATAGTGCTCTGCTCTAACAATATAGTGCCCTGATGTAACAATATAGTGCTCTGCTCTAACAATATAGTGCTCTGCTCTGACAATATAGTGCCCTGATGTAACAATATAGTGCCCTGATGTAACAATATAGTGCTCTGATGTAACAATATAGTGCTCTGATGTAACAATATAGTGCTCTGCTCTAACAATATAGTGCTCTGCTGTAACAATATAGTGCTCTGATGTAACAATATAGTGCTCTGCTCTAACAATATAGTGCTCTGCTGTAACAATATAGTGCTCTGCTGTAACACTATAGTGCTCTGCTGTAACAATATAGTGCTCTGCTGTAACAATATAGTGCTCTGCTCTGACAATATAGTGCTCTGCTCTGACAATTTCGTGCCCTGATGTAACAATATAGTGCTCTGCTGTAACAATATAGTGCTCTGCTGTAACAATATAGTGCTCTGCTGTAACAATATAGTGCTCTGCTGTAACAATATAGTGCTCTGCTGTAACAATATAGTGCCCTGATGTAACAATATAGTGCTCTGATGTAACAATATAGTGCTCTGAAATACAGGCTGGGAAAACCCCTCCAAAACAGCAGCTAATAAAGCAGAAACAACAACGATGACTACTAGTACCACTACAACGATGACGACTACCACTACTACTACTACTACTAGTACTACTTCTACTACAACGATGACTACTAGTACTACTACTTCAACGATGACGACTACTAGTACTACAACAACGACGACTACTAGTACTACAACAACGACAAATACTACTACTACAACGGCTACTAGTACTACAACGGCTACTAGTACTACAACAACGACGACTACTAGTACTACAACGGCTACTAGTACTACAACAACGACAAATACTACTACTACAATGACGACTACTGGAACAACAACGATGATGACTACTAGTACTACTACTACAATGACGACGACTAGTAGTACTACTACTACAAAGACGATGACTACTAGTACTACTACTATAACGACGACGGCTACTAGTACTACAACAATGATGACTACTAGTACTACAACGGCTACTAGTACTACAACAACGACGACTACTAGTACTACAACGGCTACTAGTACTACAACAACGACGACTACTAGTACTACAACGGCTACTAGTACTACAACAACGACAAATACTACTACTACAATGACGACTACTGGAACAACAACGATGATGACTACTAGTACTACTACTACAATGACGACGACTAGTAGTACTACTACTACAAAGACGATGACTACTAGTACTACTACTATAACGACGACGGCTACTAGTACTACAACAATGATGACTACTAGTACTACTACTACAAAGACAACGACTACTAGTACTACTACTATAACGACGACGGCTACTAGTACTACAACAATGATGACTACTAGTACTACTACTACAAAGACGATGACTACTAGTACTACTACTATAATGACGACGGCTACTAGTACTACTACTACAATGACACCTAGTACTACTGCTACAATGACGACTCGAGTACTACAACGATGACGACGACTAGTACTACAATGACGACAACTACTAGTACTACTACTACAATGACGATGACTACTAGTACTACTACTACAACGATGACTACTAGTACTACTACTACAACGACGACTACTAGTACTACTCTACTAGTACTACTAATACAATGATGACGACTTCTAGTACTACTACTACACCATCGACAACTACTAGTACTACTACTACAACAACGGTGACTTCTAGTACTACTACTACAACGATGACTACTAGTACTACTGGTACGATGACGCCGACTTCTAGTACTACTACTACAACATCGACAACTACTAGTACTACTACTACAACGATGATGACTTCTACTACTACAACGATGACGACTACTAGTACTACTACTACAACGATGACGACTTCTAGTACAACTACTACAACGATGACAACTTCTAGTACTACTACTATAGCGACGACTACTAGTACTACTACTACAACGATGACAACTTCTAGTACTACAACAACAACGGCGACTTCTAGTACTACTACTACAACGATGACAACTTCTAGTACTACTACTACAACAATGACGATTACTAGTACTACTACTACAGTGACTGACAACTGCTAGTACTACTAATACAACGGCGACAACTACTAGTACTACTACTACAACGACGACGACTTCTAGTACTACTACTACAACATCGACAACTACAAGTACTACTACTACACCGGTGACGACTTCTAGTACTACTTCTACAATGACGACGACTACTACTAGTACTACTACTACAACATCGACAACTACAAGTACTACTACTACACCGGTGACGACTTCTAGTACTACTACTACAACGACGACTACTAGTATTACTACTTCAACGATGGTGACTACTAGTACTACAACTACAACAACTTCTAGTACTACTATTACAATGATGGCGACTTCTAGTACTACAACAATGACGACGACTTCTAGTACTTCAACGATGACGACTACTAGTACTACTACTACAACGACTGACAACTACTAGTACTACTACTACAACGACTGACAACTTCTAGTACTACTACTACAACGATGACGACTTCTAGTACTACAACAATGACGACGACTTCTAGTACTTCAACGATGACGACTACTAGTACTACTACTACAGCGGCGACGACTACTAGTACTACTACTGCAACAGTGACTACGACTACTACAACAACAATAACTACAGGATAATCAACATTTATTTCACACCTGATTGTGTTTCAACAATTGCAGAGTATAAATGGGAAAATACATTATATTCAAATTAGTGGTGCATTTCTCCATGATAGCAAGGCAGATAGCCAGGCAGCAGTTTATAAACAAACCATCTGTGTTTAATTAAGATGGCAACATCTTATAATCATCTGAGAAAAACAAGAAATGTAATTACAATTGGACAATAAGGGATGAAGCTAGGGGATTACTTTCCCTTGAGTACGATAATCAAGCAGCACGCACACACACACACACACACACACCCTGACACCCCGAGCTTATAAATCAGTCGTGGGGCAATTATGAGTAATCGCGTGCACTTTAAAGTTTAACAGTCAGTTTTACGAGGTGTCATTTCACCTGAATCATGAGAACAGGATGAGTCATCTTTCTAATTGTTGTTTTTGCTAGCTGCCTTTAGTCTGACCTTACGGCAGGGCAGCTGCATGGCGTGTGTGTGTGTTGGTTACAGATCATACTGTGATGCGTGCCACCAGTTCATTACCGTGAGACTCCTCTCCCTTGTGTTAATTAGCCACAATGACCTTGGCTGTTGTTTAATTGGTCTTAATGACGATGTGACAGAAAGACAATTAGATTAAGTTGAGAAGCTGCTGTTACCACTAGCACAAGCAAGAAAAACAAAACAAAACTGTCTAGTTTAAGCCGTACAAATGATTTGTATGTATTTATTATTTTCTGTTATTCCCTTTGTCATCTAACCTCTCAACTGGTGGACAGGCTCAATAACCCATGGTAAAATGCCTCCCTACTCTCCTCTGTACCTGCTTGTGGTACATGTCTCAGTTTGACACAAAATGAAGGAGCTGGAATATACCATTTAAAGGGATACTTCAGGATGTGGTGATTGTGGGTAATATCCTACTTGCCCAGTGTCAAACGAACACATGGATACCATTTTTATGCCTCCGTGTGCAGTTTGAAGGAAGTTGAAGGTAGAATATTGTGAGCTTAACGTAATTGCTGAAAGTCAATGGGTATGTAAAATCAAATCAAATTGTATTGGTCACATACATATGTTTAGCAGATGTTATTGCGGGTGCAGCGAAATGCTTGTGTTCCGTGCAGTGCAGTAGGATCTAACAATTCACAACAATAAACGCAAATCTAAAGTAAAAGAACTGAGTTAAGAAATATATAAATATTACGACGAGCAATGTCAGAGTGGCACTGACTAAAATACAGAAGAATAGAATACAGTATATACATATGAAATGAGTAAAACAGAATGTAAACATTATTAACGTGACTAGTGCTCCATTATTAAAGTGACCAGTGATTCCATGTCTATGTATATATATAGAGCAGCATCCTCTAAGGTGCAGGGTTGCGTAACTGGGTGGAAGACGGCGAGTGATGGCTATTTAACAGTCTGATAGCCTTGAGATAGAAGCTGTTTTTCATTCTCTCAGTCCCAGCTTTGATGCACCTGTACTGACCTCGCATTCTGGATGATAGCGGATGTCCTTGATTATCTTTTGGGCCTTCCTGTGACATCGGGTGCTGTAGGTGTCCTGGAGGGAAGGTCATTTGCCCCCGGTGATGCGTTGGGCAGACCGCACCACCCTCTGGAGAGCCCTGCGGTTGCAGACAGTGCAGTTTCTGTACCAGGCAGTGATACAGCCTCCTGAGATTGAAGAGGTGCTGTTGCGGCTTCTTCACCACACTGTCTGTGTGGGTGGACCATTTCAGATCGTCAGTGATGATGTGTACGCTGAGGAACTTGAAGCTTTTCTCCACTGTGGTTCCATCAATGTGGATAGGGGGGTGCTCCCTCTGCTGTTTCCTGAAGTCCGCAATCAGCTCATTTGTTTTGTTGACGTTGAGTGAGAGGTTGTTTTCCTGACACAACACTCCTCCCTGTAGGCCGTCTCGTCATTGTTGGTAATCAGGCCTACTGTTGTGTTGTCTGCAAACTTGATGATTGAGTTGGAGGCGTACGTGGCCACGCAGTCATGGGTGAACAGGGAGTACAGGAGGGGTCTGAGCATGCACCCTAGTGGGGCCCCTGTTGTTGAGGATCAGCGAAGTGGAGGTGTTGTTTCCTAACTTCACCCCCTGGGGGCGGGCCCATCAGGAATTCCAGGACCCAGGGCGGTATTCAGACCCAGGGCCAGAGCTTAATGATGAGCTTGGAGGGTACTATGGTGTTGAATACTGAGCTATAGTCAACAAACAGAATTCTTATACATGTATTCTTCTTGTCCAGATGGGATAGGGCAGTGTACAAATTGCATCGTCTGTGGATCTATTGGGGCGGTAAGCAAATTGAAGTGAGTCCAGGGTGTTAGGTAAGGTAGAGGTGACATGATCCTAGCCTCTCAAAACACTTAATGATAACAGAAGTGAGTGCTTTGGGGCGATAGTCATTTAGTTCAGTTACCGTCACTTTCTTGGGTACAGGAACAATGCTGGACATCTTGGAGCAAGTGGGGACAGCAGACAGGGATAGGGAGAGATCGAATATGTCCGTAAACACTCCAGCCAGCTGGTCTGTGCATGCTCTGAGGACGCAGTTAGGGATGCCGTCTGGGCCGGCAGCCTTGCGAGGGTTAACGCGCTTAAATGTCTTATTCACGTCGGCCATGGAGAAGGAGAGCCCACAGTCCTTGGTATCGGGCCGCGTCGGTGGCACTGTGTTATCCTCAAAGTGGGAGAAAAGGGCGTTTAGCCTTATTTGGAAGCAAGATGTCGGTGTCCACAATGTGGCTGATTTTCCCTTTGTAGTCTGTGATTGTCTATAGACCCTGCCACAAGTCTCGTGTCTGAGTCATTGAATTGTGACTCCACTTTGTCTCTGTACTTTCATTTTGCCTGTTTGATTGCCTTACGGAGGGGATAACTACTCTGTTTGTATTCTGCTATATTACCAGTCACCTTGGTTAAATGCGGTACTAGCCAGCTACTAGCCAGCTACTAGCCAGCTTCCCTCAAAAACATGGAAGTAGACTTTCTAACTACTCCTAAGCTGTGTAGTAGTTCATTAATAGTCTTTAAAAACTATACATAGTAATTTAGATTTCATAAATGTTTTAATTTGACCTATAATCGTAAGAAATTCGATTTCATCAACTTCCTCATTTAAGGATTACTTTGGGTTAGAGTGGTTTTGTAAACAAAAGTCCGGGGAGGCAGCCAGTTTTTGCTTACTTTAGTAGATAACGTAGTTAGCTAGCTTGCTTTCTTATTGGCCAATCATTTTAAAACTTGAAAAATCATGTTGGACTTTGAGGTAGAAGAAGACCATTTTTATTTTTAAGAGAATTGCTGTTTTATAAATTGCACTCTGATCAAATCAAACTTTATCTAGTGATTAGATTTTTTTGTATCTAGCTACTGACAAATAACAATTTGTTTTCTTAGTCAAGACAGGTTGATTTTTTTTTACAGACTGGTACTTGAATGGGCACTGACGAGGGAACAGAAGAGTCTTGCCTTCATGTGTTGTTTGTGTCATTCGCCGCAAATATCCTTTGTTGACAGGAGTACAGGGGATTCAACGAGGCAGAGGATGTAAAGGGCCTGTTGTAATTACACTCTCGATGATCCAGCTTCACAGCCATACATTGTCTAACCAACCAATGTTGTCAAAATCACTCTAATAATCCAGTACATTGTATTTTGTTACGAGTCTGTCAGATCACAGTAATGAATCAGCACCATCTGTTTTGTCACTACCTACTATAAGTGATTCATTAGAGTATTCATTGAGTATGATTGTCACGCCCTGACCATAGAGAGCTGTTTATTCTCTATGTTGGTTAGGTCGGGGTGTGATTAAGGGTGGGTTATCTAGGGGAAATGTATGTCTATGTTGGCCTAGCGTGGTTCCCAATCAGAGGCAGCTGTTTATCGTTGTCTCTGATTGGGGATCATATTTAGGTAGCCATTTCCCCATTGTGCTTTGTGGGATCTTGACTATGTATAGTTGCCTGTGAGCACTACTCTGAGCGTCACGTTTCGTTTGTTCGCTTTATTGTTTTTGTTCTTTATGTTTCTCATCCAAATAAAAGGATGGAAACATACCACGCTGCATCTTGGTCCTTATAACGATCAATGAGAGCGTTGTGTATCCAATAAAGCAGTCAGATCGATGTATCAGTAACATTTGAACACTAAAGGTCAATTGATAAAAGCCAACAAAACATAGTGTGCTTGAACAGTGCCATCTGATTTAAGATTATTCTACAGGCATTTGTCCATGACCAGAAAGTACCGGGCTGTTGTAGGTTGGTGAATCTTCCTGTAGCCAAATTAAATCAAACTTTATTTGTCACATGCGCCGAATACAATAAGTGGAGACCTTACCGTGAAATGTTTCCTTACAAGCCCTTAAACAACAGTGCAGTTCAAGAAAGAGTTAAGAAAATATTTACCAAATAAACTAAAGTAAAAAATAATAAAAAGTAACACAATAGAATAACACTAACGACACTGTATACAGGGGGTACCGGTACCGAGTCAGTGTGCAGGGGTACAGGTTAGTTGAGGTAAATTGTACATGTAGGTAGGGGTGAAGTGACTATGCATAGATAATAAACAGTGAGTAGCAGCAGTGTACAAAACAAATTGGGAGGAGGGGGGGGGGGGGGGGGTCAATGTAAATAGTCTTGGGTGTTCTTGGGGACATTTAATGCTTCAGACATTTTTTGGTGCCCTTCCCCAGATCTGTGCCTTGACACCATCTTGTCTCGGAGCGAACAATTCCTTCGGTATCATGGCTTGATTTTTGTTCTGACATGCACTGTCAACTGTGGGACCTTATATAGACAGGTGTGTGCCTTTCCAAATCATGTACGATCAGTTGAATGTACCACAGGTGGACTCCAATCAAGTTGTAGAAACATCTCAAGGATGATAAATGGAAACACGATGCTCCTGAGCTCAATTTCGAGTCTCATAGCAAAGGGTGTGAATACTTTTGAAATAATGTATTTCTTTTTTTTGTTTTTAATACATTTGCAAAATTTTCTAAAAACCTGTTTTTGTTTTGTCATTATGGGGAATTGTGTGTAGATTGATAGGGGAAAAATGTATTTAATCAATTTTAGAATAAGGCTGTAACGTAACAAAATGTGGAAAAGGGAAGGGGTCTGAATACATTCCGAATGCACTGTATGGAAATGGTCTGTATTCTATAGAATATTAATAAAAAACTGTCATGTAAAGATATCCCTGATGTACCCTTTTCACCCAGTGGCAACCAAGAGGTTGTGAGTTCAAATCCCAAGTGAGGTTGAGTCCCAAGTAATAAACATACAGCATCATATGTCCATTAACACCTGCATATAGCTGTATAAATACAGTAACTAGTTGTACATTTACGGAATCTTCTCCACAACTAGACAAAAACTTCCAGGGGACCATGACACAACGTTCTAAGAATGTCCTAAACATCCTTGGTGACGTCCCTGTAACAAACCATGAAAAAGAAAAAACCTGCAGGGGACCTTGACTGTTTAAATTGAATTACGGTCAATTACGCCTTTCAAAGTAAAATATTCTACATTACATTTGACACCTGGGTTTTCACATGTGCTCACATGTTGTCACGTGTAGTTTCCTGTGATCAAATATTGATATTTTGCATCCCCATGTTGTCACATTAATTTCACATTAATTTCACATGAGATTGTGTTTTCACACGTGTGTAGTTTTATTTTATCACGTTGCTTCACGTCTTGTTTCAAATGTTATCACATTAACTTCACTTTAAATCACGTGATCACATGAGATCACATGTTCACGTGAAAGTCATGTGTTTTTTTGCGTAAGGGTGTGTGCACAATGGGATGTACAATGAGATCAGGGGTCGCTGGGGTTAATTCAACCGAGTTACGCTGAGCTATTTCTTTGAATGGATAACATGATAATCTGCTTTCATTCTGTTTTTAGTTCATTCCCAAAAATTCACTCATGGGCACTTGTTTGATTTCCGAGGCAAATTCAAGGTTTAGTTGTATTCAAAGGCCTGACTTCCTGCCTGCCTGTCTGTCTGACTGGCATTGACCTGCCTCCGCCTTAACCTTGTCAGACAAAAAAACACCTTACACAGAAACAACATCTATTGATTGATGTATAGCTATGTGACACATTACAAATATTGCATCACAAATAACCACGTACACTTTCAGTCAAGACATAATGCCTTCTAAATCCACAAAGCCTCTAAACCTTTACAGCCCAGAGCAAATGATTCCTTTAAGCCCGGAGGTACAGTATTCTTCTATGGTAAATTATTAATATAACATGCATTGTTAAGAAAAAAGCACTTAAGGAGAACTGGTCAAAGTAAATATATTTATAAATCATGGTCAAAGAGCAGAATGGCAGATGGCAGCAGCATTAACGTGCCATTATGGACCGACTGTCTGAAAGCATAATTAATGTTCCATGATGTCGTTAATAATGGGACAGAAAGCATTCTGGGAAGTGTTTAGTTTTGGTCTAACAGAGCTTTTATTTAGAGGCTGATTAACGTGGTCTACTTTTCAAACAGTAAGTGTTCCTTAAAAAAAAAAGAAGTTGGAGAGAAATGAGGAGAAAAACACCATCTCTATTTCATGCTTGAAAAAACACAGCTAGTCAGCAATCAACGTGCATTGTGTAGCCTACTCTTTCACTCCTAAACAATTCTCTAACCATGACGTCATTTACCTCAGAATTCAACAAACTTTCAAAAAGAAGTGATTGTCGTACGACAGTTGTCGTGCTGCATTTAAGTCACCAAATGTGTCATATGGCATATGGTGAAAAGAGCCAGCTGCTTGGTCCCTTGTTCCTCTCTTTAATTTCCTAGGTGGTTTAGGTCCTAGAACATTAGGACGTTGACAAAATGATGGATGGAGCATGCTAAAGTGGTTAGTGATCGCTGAGGCTGAGAACTTTTCAAAGCAGAAACAAATGACGGCTTCACATTGTATCCATCACTAATACATTAACCTAATTGGAAAATGAGGCCCATTGTGTCAAAACACAACGCCACTCTACGTAGTACTGGAATACAAATGGCCCTGTGTGTATGTGTGTATGTGTGTGTGTGTGTATGTGTGTGTGTGTGTGTGTGTGTGTGTGTGTGTGTGTGTGTGTGTGTGTGTGTGTGTGTGTGTGTGTGTGTGTGTGCGCGCGCACATAACTACTTAGCTATTAATATTCAGGTACTCCACCCTACACAGCCCTGTTCAAGCACTGATGGCACTGGCACCTGCAAAAGGGAGAACAACATTGAAGACAAAGTGAAGTTCAGCCTATAGCAACCTTGTAAATCGAATTCCCATAGATTCAGCTATAAAGAATTGACAAGCAATCACGTAGAATCTTTGAATTCCAACATAATATGAGGCTATCTATCTTCTAAGTGTCACGTTTTATTAGTCGCATGTAGGAGATCCGCATGGTACACATTGTCCAACGACATGCTTACTTGCAGGTTATTTATCTTGAAAACGCAACAACAATCAAAGATAAGAATATGAACATAAAGTAAATGGCAGTAGAATAAGAATAATAACATTTTAGCGTACCGTAAATATAATACAGGAAGTCTCAATTTATAGTCCAATATTTACACATGCAATATTCCAATCAGTATTCTCAAAACAATCCTGCAGCGTTCAGTCTGCCTCTGTCCCGGCACCTCACTATTTTCTGTTTTGGTGGCTGCCTCTTGAGTTGCTACTTGTAGGCAGGGAGTATGACCAGAGAGACATGATCTGATTGGCCGAAGTGGGGGATGGCTTTGTATGCGTCCCAGATGTTTGTGTATACATGGTCAAGCACGCTGGATTCTCTTGTGGGGCAGGATACACATTGGTGATCTTTTGGGAACATTTCTTTTAGACAGGCTTGGTTAAAGTCACCCGCGACAATAAAAATGTCTTCCGGGTGAAAGGATTCTTGCTTTCTAATAATTTTGTACAGTTCGCTGAGTGCCGCTTTGGTGTTTGCTTATGGAGGAACACTATATGGCCAAGAGTATTTGGACACCCCTTCAAATTTGTGGATTCGGCTATTGCAGCCACACCCGTTGCTGACAGGTGTATAAAATCGAGCACACCGCCATGCAATCTCCATAGACAAACATGTCAGTAGAATGGACTTTCAACATGGCACCATCATAGGATGCCACCTTCCCAACAAGTCAGTTTGTCAAAGTTCTGCCCTGCTAGAGCTGCCCTGGTCAACTGTAAGTGCTGTTATTGTAAAGTGGAAACTTCTAGGAGCAACAATGACTCAATCCCACAGAACGGGACCGCCGAGTGCTGAAGCACGTAGAGAATAAACAATGTCTGTCCTCGGTTGCAACACTCCCTCCTGAGTTCCAAACTGCCTCTGGAAGCAACATCAGCACAAGAACTGTTCATTGTGAGCTTCATGAAATGGCTTTCCATAGCCGAGCAGCCGCACACAAGCCTAAGATTACATTGCAAAATACAAAGCGTCGGCTGGAGTGGTGTAAAGCTCGCTGACATTGGACTCTGGAGCAGTGGAAACGCGTTCACTGGAATGATGAATCGCGCTTCACCATCTGGCAGTCTGACGGACAAATCTGGGTTTGGGGGATGCCAGAAGAACGTGATCTGTCCGTATGCATAGTGGCTAACTGTTAAGTTTGGTGGAGGAGGAATAATGGTCTGGGGCTGTTTTTTCATGCTTAGCTGAAGGAACTATGCTACAGCATACAATGACATTCAGACAATTCTGTGCTTCCAACTTTGTGGCAACAGTTTGGGGAAGGCCCTTTCCTGTTTCAGCATGACCATGCCTCCATGCACAAAGCGAGGTCCATACAGAAATTATTTGTCGAGATCGGTGTGGAAGAAGTTGACTGGCCTGCACAGAGCACTAACTTTAACCCCATCAAACACCTTTGGGATGAATTGGAATGCCGACTGCGAGCCAGGCCTAATCGCCCAACATCACTGCCCGACCTCACTAACGCTCTTGTGGCTGAATGGAAGCAAGTCCCCTCAGCAATGTTCCAACTTCTAGTGGAAAGCCTTCCCAGAAGAGTGGAGGCAGTTACAGCAGCAAGAGGGGGGGAGGGAGATCAACTCAATATTAATGACCATGATTTTGGAATGAGATGTTCGACGAGCAGGTGTCCACATACAGTGTACATGTACCGTAGATATGGATAAAGTGACTAGGTAACAGGACAGATAATAAACATTAACAGCAGTGTACTGTATGTGTTGAGTCAAAAGAGTGCAAAAATGATCAATGCAGATAGTTAAATAGTTAACCAATAGCTACCGGGACTAATTATTTATCAGTCTTATGGGGATAGAAGCTTTTCAGGGTCCCTGTTGGTTCCAGACTTGGTGCCTGCCGTAAGGTGGTAGAGAGAACAGTCTATGACTTGCGTTGATGTTTTGGGCCTTCCACTGACTTGCGTTGAATTTTTAGGGCCTTCCTCTGACACCGCCTGGTATAGACGAGCACGGAGCTCGGCCCCAGGGATGTACTGGGCCATACGCACCACCCTCTGTAGCGCTTGCGTGCCAAGCAGTTGCCATACCAACCGGTGATGCAGCCAGTCAAAATCCTCTCAATGGTGTAGCTGTAGAACATGTTGAGGATCTGAGGCCCCATGCCAAATCTTTTCAGCCTCCTAAGGGGGTACAGGCATTGTCGTGCCTTCTTCGTGACTGTGTTGGTATGTGTTGACCATGATAATTCCTTAGTCATGTGGACACTTGAAGCTCTCGACCCGTTCTACTGCAACCCCGTCGATGTGAGGAATATCATCCTAAACTTGACAACTTTACTATAGCATTGTAATTATCCACTAGAGGTCTCTGTCTTGTTTCCCCCACCTCCTCTATCTACATATACTGTACAGGAACATGCAGAAACAGGACCGTGTTCAGTAGCCAAACGTTGTTGACCGTTGCAGATAGAAATGTCATGAATAGAGCCCACATTTCTTACTCTGCGTGTTAAAGTTAACCTCTAAGTTTTGTCTTCACTCAACTTTTGTCATTCACATTTTTTTCACTCTGTACGCTTTATCTGGACATGGATCTGCAGGACCTCCACCAGCCGAAAAAAGCAAAGTAAGATTATGCCTTCTCATTGCAGTTGTTGGACTCATAATATGCAGGAGAACCATCGTCTTTGGTGAGGATAGCCGAGTTGCAAGCCCGGCTTCAGACGCAATTGTTAGGGAAGGGCAATGTAAGTGTAGGAAAGGATGAAACAGCGTCTGTGACCCCCAGTAAGTACAGGTAGTAGTATTAATCCCCCCGCACAGTCCCCGCAGCAGGACCATTTTTTTCTCACGGCTTCTGGAAAGAAATACAGTCGGCTCTACCGGTGTTGCTCATTCGGCAGAAACTTTCAACCGGTTTTCCCCACTAAGCAACAAGTCAGAGCCCGAGTCTTCTCAGGTCTCTCCTCCACCCGTTTACTGGGCCCCCAGTCTCCCACCATTAGCTCTAACAAATTGAAAACCCTAGTTAATTGGCGACTCCATTACCAGCAATATTAGACTTAAAAAGAACCATCCAGCGATCATACACTGTTTACCAGGGTTGCCAGGACTACCGACGTAAAGGCTAATCTGAAGATGGCGCTGACTGAAGCTAAAACTGCTGAGTGTAGAAAGTATATGGATATTATTATTCTTGTCGACACCAACGAGGATGAAACAGTCAGAGGTTACCGTGAGCAACATCGCTTCAGAGTGTAACTTCGCTAGAAAGACATGTCGGCGTGGTGTAATTGTCTCTGGCCCTTCCCAGTTAAGGAGAGTGATGATGTCTACAGCAGACTCTCATAACTCAATTGCTGGTTGAAAAAACTGTTTTCTGCCCTTTCCCAAAATATATAATTTGTAGATAATTGGCCCTCTTTCTGGGACTCACCCACGAACAGAACCATGCCTGGTCTGCTGAAGAGTGACAGACTCCAACCTAGCTGGAGGAGTGCTCTCATTTTATCTATCAATATAGACAGGGCTGTAACTCCTCTAGCTCCCCAATGATATAGTGTGAAGGGCAGGCTGTTAGTCAGCTTAGTGGAGTCTGCCCCTAGCACAGTCACTGTAGTCAGCTCAGTTATCCCCATTGAGCCGTATCTGTGCTTCGATCTAGGTTGGGCAAAACTAAACATGGCGGTGTTCACTTTAGCAACCTCACTGGAGATATAGACCTCCATTCCTGTCATTATTGAAAGAGTTTGTGATAATACCTCACTTCTCAAAATAGGACTAAGTAATGCTAGATCCATCACTTCCAAGGCAGTCATATATTTATATATTTTTTTTTTAAACATTTTTTTTAGGGCAGTCATAGTTAATGAACTAATCACTGATCATAAACTTGATGTGATTGTACTGCGTTAAATGAGGCCTCTCTTTCCGGTTACACTAGTGACCATATCCCCCACACATTCATCAAAGGCAGAGGTGTTGCTAACATTTATGACAGAAAATGTAAGTTTACGGGATTTTCTTTGTCTTTTGAGGCTCTAGTCATGAAATGTATGCAGCCTATTCAATCCCTTTTTATAGCTACAGTCCCGGGCCGTATACGGTGTTCATCGCTGAGTTCCCTGAATTCCTATCTGACCTCGTAGTCATATACCCTGTATATTCAAATGTTTGTGATTATTATATTATTCACATGAAGAAGTCCACAGACCCACTCCAAAAGGCTGTCGGAGCCATCATCAACTCAATGGGTTTTGTCCAACATGTCTCGGGACCTACGCATTGCCACAGCAATACCCTTGATCTAATTGTGTCCCGTGGAATAGATATTTTGAATCTAAAAACATTTCCTCATAATCCTGTACGATCGGACCACCATCGTGTTACGTTCGGAATCACAAGGAATTATTTGCTTTGACCCCAAAGATTATCAAAAGGATTTTAACCAAAGGATTATCAAAAGCCACACAATAAATTCTCGGACAACCCAAACATTCCTCGATGCCCTTCCAGACTCCCTCCACCTGCCCAAGGACGTCGGAATACAAAACTCAGTCAACCACCTAACCAAGGATCTAAAGTTAACCTTGCATGATGTCCTTCCTACAGTCGCCCTGCTAAAAATATAACAATAATAATAATGTCACAAGAAACTAGCTCCCTCGTATACAGAAAATACCCGAGACCTGAAGCAAACTTCCAGAAAATTGGAACGGACTTGCTTGGAAAGCAAATTCTTCACTGCTGCTCAATCAGCCTACTTTTCCAAGCTGATTGAGGAGAATAAAAACAATCCTACATTTATTTTTGATACTGTTGCAAAGCTAACTAAAAAACAGCATTCCCCAAGTTAGGATGGGCTTCATTTCAGCAGTGAAAGCCTGATGCGTGGTGCCGGAACTGCGTACGTTCCAGAACACAAAGAAACAGGGCTACGTTCCAGATCTCCAATGCGTCTCCACGGCCCAGTGTATCCTGTGCCTCCTTCCCGCACTCACCCTGAGGTGCGTGTCCCCAGCCCTGTACCACCAGTTTCGGCACCACGCACCAGGCCTCCAGTGCGCTTCCAGAGTCCAGTAAGTCCTGTGCCTCCTCCCCGCACTCGCCCTGAGGTGCGTGTCCCTAGCCCGGTACCACCAGTGCCGGCACCACGCACCAGGCCTACAATGCACCTCCAGAGTCCAGTACGTCCTGTTCCTGCTCCTCGCAATTGCCCTGAGGTGCGTGTCCTCAGCCCGGTACCACCAGTTCCGGCACCATGAATCAGGCCTCCAGTGCGCTTCCACAGTCCAGTACGGCCTGTGCCTCTTCCCCCGCACTCACCCTGAGGTGCGTGTCCTCAGCCCGGTGCCACCAGTTCCGGCACCACGCATCAGGCTTTCAGGGCGCTTCCATAGTCCAGAGCTTCCGGCGACAGTATCCAGTCCAGAGCTTCCGGCGACAGTACCCAGTCCAGAGCTTCCGGCGACAGTACCCAGTCCAGAGCTTCCGGCGACAGTACCCAGTCCGGAACCTCCAACGACGGTCCACAGTCCGGAACCTCCTGAGACGGTCCCCATTCCGGGGCCTGCGGCGAGGGTCCCCAGTCCGGGGCCTGCGGCGAGCGTCCCAAGTCAGGGGTCGGCGACGACGGTCCCCGCACCAGAGGCGCCACCAAAGTGGGGGGAGCCAGAGGTGGAGCGGGGTCTGCGTTCCGCACCGGAGCCGCCACCGAAGTAGATGCCCACCCGGACCCTCGCCTATAGTGTCAGGTTTGCGGCCGGAGTCCGCACCTTTGGGGGGAGGTACTGTCACGCCCTGACCGTAGAAATCTTTTTATTCTCTATGTTTGGTTGGTCAGGGTGTGACTCGGGTGGGAAACTCTATGTTCTTTGTTTCTATGTTTTGGCCGGGTATGGTTCTCAATCAGGGGACAGCTGTCTATCGTTGTCTCTGATTGGGAATCAAACTTAGGCAGCCTTTTTTCCTTTTGTATTTGTGGGTAGTTGTCTTTGTTCGTGGCATGATAGCCGAAGTAAGCTTCATGGTCGTTTCCTTGTTCTTTGTTTTGTTGGCGACATTTATAAATAAAAAGAAATGCTAAAATCACCATGCTGCACCTTGGTCCGGTCATTTCCACAACGACAGCGATCGTGACAGGCAGATTTCCACACTACTTTCCTTCCATCTATAGCATTTCTTAATATTATTCAGTTCCTTCGGCTTTGATGCCTAATGATTGATCATAGCTCTGTTGAAGTAGACTGTGATTTTGCTGTGATCTGATAGGGGTGTCAGTGGGCTGACTGAACGCTCTGAGAGACTCTGGGTTGAGGTCAGTGATAAAGTAGTCTACAGTACTACTGCCAAGAGGTGAGCTATAGGTGTACCTACCAGAGGAGTCTCCTCAAAGCCTACCATTGACTATGTACATACCCAGCATCCGACAGAGCTGCAGGAGTTGTGACCCGTTTTTGTTGGTTATGTTGTCGTAGTTGTGTGTAGGGGGGCATATAGGGGATGGAATGCAGTCACCTCCAGGTAGTTGTTTGTCTCCCTGTGTGCTGGGTGTCTCTCCCCCATCTCTCTACCTCTCTCTCAAACAGAATGCATGGCTTCCAACTGGGTGAATGATGAAATGTGACATTCATAGGAACTCCGGGTCCGTACAAAGTTCAAGCCATGAAATGTGCACAAACTTGGGGTATTTGATTCCCTCAAGGCTGCATCTGACAACCTCATATGAAATGCTTTTTAATGTGAGTGGTTGTGTGTGTGTGAGAGTAATATATATATATATATATATATATATATATATATATATATATAGAGAGAGAGAGAGAGAGAGAGAGAGAGAGAGAGAGAGAGAGAGAGAGAGAGAGAGAGAGAGAGAGAGAGAGAGAGAGAGAGAGAGAGAGAGAGAGAGAGAGAGAGAGAGAGAGAGAGAGAGAGAGAGAGAGAGAGAGAGAGAGAGAGAGAGAGAGAGAGAGAGAGAGAGAGAGAGAGAGAGAGAGAGGAGGAGAGATGAGGGTTCACAAGACAACAAGCTCACATATCTTGTTACAGAATGCTTATCTGGGTGAAATAGCTCTCTATAATGTGTAAGTGTTGTACCAAAATAAGATAAATAGGCAACTTATAACACTTATAGCGTATGAATACCTTACACTGTGGCTGCAGCCAATGGTATATAATACAATACAACCTACCCACATGTTTTTGAGTCCCAGCAGAACAATAGTACGGACTTCCACAGTAAGCAAATCAAAGTGTTCTCAAATCCCTGTCCACCTGTCTGATTAGGGTATTTTTGCAGTGTAATGTTATTAGCTGCAGAAGGAGCTGCGGTGCATTGGGTGTTACTTATTAATTGTTGTCGTGTCAGCGCTGCTACGTGCACCCACTGATTTAATCATCTAAATTCACTGTCATGGGACTGATGAGACCCAACCATATTTTGTGCAGTCTGGGTGGTAGCTAGGTTTGATTTATTTAACCTTTATTTACCCAGGAAGTCCCATTGAGGGGACTATTTTACAAGGGAGCATATAGTGACCAATATGCTCCATAGAACTATGTTTCATTTTCAAAGATAATTCGCTTTAAAAACATTTTAAAGGAAATAGCACAGTATAGACAAGAGGAAAGATACTTTTCATTGCATGATTTCATCACATTTTTACTATTGCGCTTATTCCATAGTCATTGACTCGTTAGTAATATGCCGTCAGTGTCTGAGTATTCACTCACCATCGCCATGACACATTTTCTTGACTAATTGACAGGATAAGGTTTGAAAATAGATCCTCTATTACTATTTCCCGTGGACATTTATGAGTTGAGCATTGATCTGCGTGTGCATTCAGCTTCCTCCTCTTAGTTTAATAATGACCTCGGGGTTAGCATCTTGTTTATGTCTCACCTAGAGAAGCACACCGTCCTCCCTTGAGACATCTACTCTCTGCTCTGGATGCTGCACTGCACTTAGCCTTCACCCCAGGCACATGCCGACTACGCCATCTCAGGATGTGTCTTAAATGGCACCTTATTTCCCTATATAGTACACTACTTTTGACCAGAGCCCTATGGGTCCTGGTCAAAAGTAGTGCACTGTATAGGGAATGGGGTGCCATTTGGGACTATGCCATCTCTCTAATCACTAGAACATGTGTTTGGATCTCTGGTTGGTTTATCTGGAAGGACAAGGCCTTAGGTATTCATATGAACTAACCTGGGGCCTTGTTACCTTGACAGAGGGTTACACCAGTCTCTCCCAGGGGCTAATGGCACTAACTAGGCCTATGGGTCCTAACTAACCTGCAACCTGCAGCTATCTGCAGCCATTAATAAGCAAAATAGTCATAGCCAAGAATCATCAAAATTCAACAAAACAATCACGAGGCTTTGTTTATTTAAATGGTAGATGTTTTCCTACAAAACAATGGAAGTGTCCTTGCTGAGGGGATAATATACTCTGAATAAAACGCATGTATCAGACAGATAATGATAACTAGATGTAACCTTTCAGTGCAGTGGGCTAAATCAGGGTCATACAGAGTGTTTCTTGGTCGTCTTAAACAAATCTACTTTGAAAGAATAGCATACACCTCACACATGGTTATGTGCTTTCAAAAAAAGAAGACACCTGTACCATATCAGATATAGTTGAAGTTGGAGTTTTGCATCCCAATATTACACTTTATAGGGGACTTTTTTACAAGGGAGCAAATACATCACAGAAAACTTAAATCTAACAAAACTGCTTGACATAGAAACACCGGATTTTCTGCTGTAAATTGTCACACCCTGATCTATTTCACCTGTCTTTGTGTTTGTCTCAACCCCATCCAGGTGTCATCAATCTTCGCCATTATCCCCTGGGTATTTATACCTGTGTTTTCTGTTTTGTTTTGTGAAACCTACCAGTGTTTTTCTCCTTGCTCTGGCTGTTCTAGTTCCTGGTTATCCCAGTGTTGACCATTCTGCCTACGCTGCCGTTCTGTACCTTGTCACACCACACTGGATTATTGACCCCTGCTTGCTATGACCCTGAGACTGCCTTCCGTTCTGTACCTTGTCACACCACACTGGATTATTGACCCCTGCTTGCTATGCCCCTGACCCTGCCTGCCGTTCTGTACCTTGTCACACCACACTGGATTATTGACCCCTGCTTGCTATGACCCTGAGACTGCCTTCCGTTCTGGACCTTTTGATTCTGATCTGGATTATTGACCTCTGCCTGCCCTTGACCTGTTATTTTGCTTGCCCCTGTACTAGTAATACACTTTTGTTACATCGACACTGTCTGCATCTGGGTATGAATAACATTCCAACCATGAGTCCACTATGTAATTTGACTGCAGGAAAGAGATACAAGATTTTCAAAATAACATTGACTTGCGATTGCAGCCTGTACAATGGGTTAAAAATAACTACATTTGTGTAAATATTGGACAGAACACATGTTGGGTTATTTTGACCTAGCAGTTGGGTCACTTAACCCATTCCCGGAGCCAAGTTGGGTTGTTGATGTAATGAATACTCAGGGAGAAAAAGGCGTAGACTCACATGCAGAGCGCGGCAGATGTTTATTAAGCCTTCCTGCAGAAGGCAGGAATCGTGGTCACAGGCAGACGATGGTCAAACACAGGTAGGCAGTCAAAAACAAACAATACCTCACAACCATACAAACAGAAAGAACTGAACTGAATAGGGAGCTGATGAGACCAGGTGAGGAATGAACACAGGTGAAATCAATGATCAAAAATAAAACTCCAGTGCTGCGTTCCAGAACACAAAGAAACAGGGCTGCAATCCAGAACACAAAGAAACAGTGCTGCGTTCCAGAACACAAAGAAACAGGGCTGCGTTCCAGAACACAAAGAAACAGGGCTGCGTTCCAGAACACAAAGAAACAGGGCTGCGTTCCAGAACACAAAGACACAGGGCTACGTTCCAGAACACAAAGAAACAGGGCTGCGTTCCAGAACACAAAGAAACAGGGCTGCGTTCCAGAACACAAAGAAACAGGGCTGCGTTCCAGAACACAAAGAAGCAGGGCTGCGTTCCAGAACACAAAGAAACAGGGCTGCGTTCCAGAACACAAAGAAAAATAACACAAGGTTGACTAAGAAAAGAAAAGCAGAACCTTACAGTTGATGCTGGGTTATTGAGCTACGATCAGAGATGGGCAGTATTGCTGTTACATGTATTTCAAATACATATTTTAATTACTTTTGAGTATTTTGTATGCTATATTGCAGCTTTCAAAAGTATTTTCAAAATAATAAATGTTTTTCAATAGCATTTCATTATAGAGGTTCACAATGTTGTGGCCCCCTTTTACCTTCCATTGGTTTTGAAAGTTTAATGGCACTATGGTGTGATAAGAGCGCGTGCTACATTAACTGAAGGTAAATGTACAGTGCCTTCAGAAAGTTTTCACACCCCTGGACTTTTTCCACATTTTGTTGTGTAACAGCCTGAATTTAATGGATTAAATTAAGATTTTGTGTTACTGGCCTACACACAATACCACAATGTAAAAGGGGAATTATGTATTACAAATACAAATGAATTAACAATGAAAAGCTGAAATGTCTTGAGTCAATAAGTATTCAACCCCTTGTGATGGCAAGCCTAAATAAGTTCAGGAGTACAAATCTGCTTAACAAGTCACATAATAAGTTGCAGGAACTCACTTTGTGTTCAATAATAGTGTTAAACATGAGTTTTTATTGACTACCTCATCTCTGTACCCCACACATACAATTATCTGTGAGGTCCCTTAGTCAAGCAGTGAATTTCAAAAACAGATTCAGCCATAAAGACCAGGGAGGTTTTCAAATGCCTCGCAAAGAAGGGTACCTATTGGTAGATATAAAATGTATAAAAGAAATACATTGAATATCCTTTTGAGCATGGTTAAGTTATTAATTACACTTTCAATGGTGTATCAATACACCCAGTCACTACAAAGATACAGGCGTCATTCCTAACTCAGTTGCCAGAGAGGAAGGAAACAGCTCAGGGAGGCTCAGAGGCCAATGGAAACTTTAAAATAGTTAGAGTTTAATGGCTTTGATAGGAGAAAACTGAGGATGGATCAACATTGTATTTACTACACAATACTAACTTAAATTACTGAGTGAAAAGATGGAAGCCTGTAGAGAATAAAAAATATTCCAAAGCATGCGTCCTGTTTACAATGGGTATGTTTGTCATCGACAAGGACTAGAGTGTTTTCAAAGAAAAACTTAAAACCTCTTAAGGATCTGACCCTTTTTTTTCCAAATTTTGCCTAAAATGACATACCCAAATCTAACTGCCTGTAGCTCAGTACCTGAAGTAAGTATATGCATATTCTTGAAACCATTTGAATGGAAACACTTTGAAGTTTGTGGAAATGTGAAAATAATGTAGGAGAATTTAACATATTAGATATGGTAAAAGATAATACAATGAAAAAAACAATCATTTCTTTGCATCATCATCTTTGAAATGCAAGAGAAAGGCCATAATGTATTATTCCAGCCCAGGCGCAATTTAGAGTTTGGCCACTAGAAGGCAGCAGTGTGTGTGTAAAGTTTTAGACTGATCCAATGAACCATTGACTATCTGTTAGAAATGTTGTATCAAGACTGCCCAAATGCGCCTAATTGGTTAATTAATACATTTTCAAGTTCATAACTGTGCACTCTCCTCAAACAATAGCATGGCATTATTTCACTGTAATAGCTACTGTAAATTGGACAGTGCAGTTAGATTACTAGAATTTAAGCTTTCTACCAACACCCATCCCATAGAGTTTAAATCGGATTGAAAATCTGTGGCAAGACATGAAAATTGCTGTCTAGCAATGAACCACAACCAACTTGAGCTTGAATAATTTTTAAAGAATAATGTGCACATATTGTCCAATCCAGGTGTGCAAAGCTCTTAGAGACTTACCCAGAAATACCTAATCACTGACAAAGGTGATTCTAACATGTATTGACTCAGGTGTGTGAATACTTATAGAATCACAGTCATCGCAGGTAAAACATTTCTGTAACCATTACTGAGAATGCTGTCGGTATTCGGCCAACTTTTTCTTTTAAAATACAAAATACATCTATTTTTAGTAAAAACACCCAACTCTTTTCCATGCAGATGTGAGGAGAAAATGCAAATAAAATCCTCCTGAACCAATCCTCCTTCTTCTTCTTCAAAGCGAGTCCTGTGAATGACAAGAGACAGCTAGGGTGATGTAGGATGAGCGACAGACAGATATGGATGGATCGATAGACGAGTGCATTTGCAGACATGCGTATTGATAAACTCTGCTGACATCGGGCAAACACTTTGGGCTTATTGGAGGAACCGTCACTCACTCCGGCCATTAGTTTACATGCATTTCAGGTTGCATGTCCTCAACCTGTGACGACAGGGGTAGTGAGGCCATCCTGCACTGACACGTGTCAAAACACCTTTTTCTCAAGTGTCAAATTAGATTTCACTTGGCGTCATTTCAGGGGTCTCTGGAATGTCTCCAGGTATGAGGTAACGTTTGGGGTTTTGACAGCCTTGAAAACATTGCCATTATAACCCACAGTGCATTCGGAAAGTATTCAGACCCCTTGAATTTTTCCCACTTTTTGTTACGTCTACACACAATACCCCATAATGACAAAGCAAAAATACGTTTTTAGCCATTTTTGCTCATTTATAAATATTTAAAAGTATTCAGACCCTTTGGCAGCGATTACAGCATTGATTCCTTTGGGTATGACACTACAAGCTTGGCACACCTGGATTTGGGGAGTTTCTCACATTCTTCTTTGCAGATGCTCTCAGGCTCTGTCAGGTTGGATGGGGAGCGTTACTGCACAGCTATTTTCCGCTCTCTCCAGAGATGTTTGATCGGGTTCAAGTCCAGGCTCTGGCTGGGCCACTCAAGGACATTCAGAGACTTGTCCCGAAGCCACTCCTGTGTTGTCATGGCTGTGTGCTTAGGGTCGTTGTCCTGTTGGAAGGTGAACCTTCGCCCTAGTCTGAGGTCCTGCTCTGGAGCAGGTTTTCAGCAAGGATCTCTGTACTTTGCTCAGTTCATCTTTGCCTCGATCCTGACTAGTCTCCCAGTCCCTGCAGCTGAAAAACATCCCCATAGCATAATGTTGCCACCACTATGATTCACCGTAAGGATGGTGCCAGGTTTCCTCCAGGTGTGACACTTGGCATTCAGGCCAAAGAGTTCAATCTTGGTTTCATCAGACCAGAGAATCTTGTTTCTTATGGTCTGAGAGTCTTAAGGTGCCTTTTGGTAAAATGCAAGCGGGCTGTCATGTGCCTTTTATTGAGGAGTGGCTTCCGTCTGACATGCACTGTCAACTGTATGACCTTATATAGACAGGTGTGTGCCTTTCTAAATCATGTCCAATCAATTGAATTATTCGAAGGTGGACTCCAATTAAGTTGTAGAAACATCTCAAGGATTATCAATGGAAACAGGATGCACCTGAGCTCAATTTTGAGTCTCATTGCAAAGGGTCTGAATACTTATGTAAATAAGGCATTTCTGTTTTTTGTTTGTAATACATTTGCAGAAATTTTGACAAACCTGTTTTTGCTTAATCATTATGGGATATTGTGTGTAGATTGCTGAGGATTTAAAAAAATGTTTTAATCAATTTTAGAATAAGGCTTTAATGAAACAAAATGTGGAAAAAGTCAACGGGTCTGAATACTTTCCCAATGGACTGTAATAGTAAGATGTTGAGAGAACGATAACTGAAGACGTGATGAATGCATAAATAAAATATGTCCCTCTTTCTCCACAAATACTACAAATACATAAGTTCCTAAAGGAGAAAGAAAAATGAAGGAAAAAAAATATATTTTTTTATATTAAAAATACTAAAGTCATATTTCTTGGTTCAAAAATACTGTATTTTGCTCCAGAGATGCATCATTTCTGGTCTCTAACAGAGATGCCTTTGCTTGTGGAAACACTCTCTGCAACCAAAGGCCATGTTCTCCACATTGAGGTTGTAATGCCTCAACGACAACCTTCCAAGCACCAGATCTAGTACAAATGGCAACCCTTACGATGTATTAACCCTTACAAAAATGTCCATTAATGATAATCCACATAATAATTCACATTTCCGTTTTTCTGCCCGATTATTTTCCTCCTGTAGTGAACTGGCTCCATGTAAGATCCTACATCTGTATAGGGAATAGGGTGCCATCTGGGACTCAGACAGATAAGCCATGTATGTATTCCCCAACAAGGCTGCCAGTAAATACTTGAGAAGGAACGACGACAGGCAAATTGACATGATGCTCAGGGGGGCAGAGAGAGAAACGCCTGATGAATTTGCCAATACTGCAGGAGTGATGGGCCTCATATGGACATAATGGACTGGACACTTTGCAGTTCGTATAGATTGCCTGTCAAGATAAAAAAAAAAAAAAAGCATAATGAATGACAGAGGAGCACTGGTTGTAAAAATGATAGCTTTTTAAAAATGTAATTTAAAAGACAATGTTGTAGAGAATTATGCCATGAGTATTTTCAGGTGCGATGTGTTCTTCATATCTTCAGATGTAGAATATAATTACGAGGCCAGCTGTATTACAAATCAAGGCATTTCATTTTACTAGTAAATCTTTCTGAAACACATATTTCTGAGAGAAGAAAACAAATGTACTGTACTGACACAATGTCTCATATTTTTTGTATTGAAAACCACTGATTATTCCATGTCATTCAACATTGTGAAAGCCCTTAGCTAGCTACAGTATATTAAAATGAACCAATAGAGGTAATGTATCAAATGACACCCTAGTTGCCACGCCTACTCCCGCTCAACCTTCTCTGACGCTCATTATCGCCAGTTTACTTATTATTACGCACACTTACCACCATCGTTACGCGCACCTGCGCCTCATGAGACTCACCTGGACTCCATCACCTTCTATGATTACCTCCCCTATATCTGTCACTCCCTTTGGTTCATTCCCCAGGCAGTATTACTTTTGCTTCTCATGTCCAGACGCTACTCTTGTTTTGTATTGTTCCATATTTTTTTTGTATTATTAAATTCACCCACTGTACTTGCTTCCTGACTCCCAGCGTCTGTGTTACAATAGCGTTACTGAGTCGAGGGGTTAAGGATTATAGTGGCAGAGACAGCCGTGATGAGCGAGCAGGCTCTGGTCTAAAGTAGTGCACTACATAGGGAGTAGGGTGCCATTCGGGACACAGGCCTTGGTTAAGTGAATAACTAGCTTCCCCGGGCCAGATCCAGTGCTAGCTTTGCAGCCTCCGCTCTTGGTGTTGGTGAGGTTAATATTCTCACGTCATTAGGTCTGCTGGGCCGGGCTGATGGCTTATTGAATCAGGCAGCAAATGATTTCCTAATGCTGCAGAGGACAGGGATGTGGGCTGAGGTCAGGACAGCTCTCTGCTTTCTGCTTTGATTAATGACCAAGGATCAGGGGAGCACCATAGGTGGCCCAAAGGTAACAATATAAGAATGCGACACCGGATTGGTTGTTTGTAGGTAAGAATGTAAGAATGTGACATTGGATTGGTTCCCCAAAGGTAAGAATGTGACACTGGATTGGTTGTCTGTAGGTAAGAATGTGACACTGGATTGGTTCCCCAAAGGTAAGAATGTGACACTGGATTGGTTGTCTGTAGGTAAGAATGTGACATTGGATTGGTTCCCCAAAGGTAAGAATGTGACACTGGATTGGTTGTCTGTAGGTAAGAATGTGACACTGGATTGGTTGTCTGTAGGTAAGAATGTGACACTGGATTGGTTGTCTGTAGGTAAGAATGTGATACTGGATTGGTTGTCTGTAGGTAAGAATGTGATACTGGATTGGTTGTCTGTAGGTAAGAATGTGACACTGGATTGGTTGTCTGTAGGTAAGAATGTGACACTGGATTGGTTGTATGTAGGTAAGAATGTGACACTGGATTGGTTCCCCAAAGGTAAGAATGTGACACTGGATTGGTTGTCTGTAGGTAAGAATGTGACACTGGATTGGTTGTCTGTAGGTAAGAATGTGACACTGGATTGGTTGTCTGTAGGTAAGAATGTGACACTGGATTGGTTGTCTGTAGGTAAGAATGTGATACTGGATTGGTTGTCTGTAGGTAAGAATGTGATACTGGATTGGTTGTCTGTAGGTAAGAATGTGACACTGGATTGGTTGTCTGTAGGTAAGAATGTGATACTGGATTGGTTGTCTGTAGGTAAGAATGTGATACTGGATCGGATTTGGGAATGGACTGACTTTTCAAGATGATTTTGACCTATGCCCTACTTGGGTGGCAAACTTGCAGATAACATATTTTGTCTGGTCCTGGTAGGTTTATACTGAGAAGAGTGCCACCCCCTCTGGCTTATATAATCATACAAATGAAATCCCTGACTTACTGGATCTCATGTCTTCTGACAGTGTTACAGTCAATTTATTCAATGTGTTGAATTTATAACGTCACATCATTATTCTTGGTTACATTGTGTTACAAACGTGTTTCAGTTTCAAAACATTTCATTTTTTTCAGTCAACCTAGACGTAATGGTGAGTAGTCACCAGCATCTAGTCACACTGAATCTGATCAGTGATTTCAAAAGCCACATCAGTCCTTCTGAAAGCCACTTGTTAGACAGCTAGCTGTGCCTTATGGACAAAATACTTTTCCCCACAGAGATATTATATCTTGTATAAGCCTTGATGCCAGACATGAAAGCCATATAACCACAAGTGTAAATGTTCAACAGTGCTGTTACTATTCTTGATAAGAAACTCCTACTGTAGCTAATAAATATCTTTCACAAAATGATTGAAAAGGAACCCATCTGATTGTTTAATTGGAATTAACCTTTCATTGCTACCCATCCCGGATCCGGGAGCATCCTCATCAAAAAAGCTGACTAGCATAGCCTAGCCTAACGCGACAGGGATATCATATAATATAATTTTCATGAAATCACAAGTCCAATACAGCAAATGAAAGGTAAACATCTTGTGAATCCAGCCATCATTTCCGATTTTTTAAATGTTTTACAGCGAAAACACAATATGTATTTCTATTAGCTAACCACAATAGCAAAAGACTCAACCGCATATTTTCACCATTTTTCTACCGCATAGGTAGCTATCACAAAACCGACCAAATAGAGATATAATTAGTCACTAACCAAGAAACAACTTCATCAGATGACAGTCTTATAACATGTTATACAATAAATTTATGTTTTGTTCGAAAATGTGCATATTTGAGGTATAAATCATAGTTTTACATTGCAGCTACCATCAAAAATATCACCAAAGCAGCCAGAATAATTACAGAGAGCAACGTGAAATACATAAATACTCATCATAAAACATTTATGAAAATACATGGTGTACAGCAAATGAAAGATAAACATCTTGTGAATCCAGCCAATATTTCCGATTTTTTAAGTGTTTTATAGCGAAAACACAATATAGCATTATATTAGCTTACCACAATAGCCAAACACACAAATGCATTTATTAGCAGCAAAAGGTAGCGATCGCAAAAACCAGCAAAAGATATAAAATTAATCACTAACCTTGACCAACTTCATCAGATGACAGTCTTATAACATCAGGTTATACAATACACTTATGTTTTGTTCGAAAATGTGCATATTTAGAGCTGCAAACCGTGGTTATACATTGTGAATATGTAGCATCGATTCACCAAATTGTCCGGAGCTAGTTTGGACACTCACCTAATCTGACCAAAGAACTCATCATAAACTTTACAAAAAAATACATGTTGGAGAGCAAATGAAAGATACACTAGTTCTTAATGCAACCGCCGTGTTAGATTTAAAAAAATAACTTTACCATAACAAACAGCTTACGTTATAGCGAGACAGCGCCCGCAAAAAGGGCGAATAATAGGACTCAACATTTTCCACAGAAATACGAAATAACATCATAAATTGTTCTTACTTTTGCTGAGCTTCCATCAGAATCTTGTACAAGGAGTCCTTTGTCCAGAATAAATCGTTGTTTGGTTTTAGAATGTCCTTCTCTCCTGTCGAATTCGCTCCACAAGGCTAGCCAATGTTGATGACGTTCCCAATTTCTCTCGACGCAGAGAACGGAAAACTCCAAAAGTCCCATTAAACGTTGAATAAACTGATGAAACTAGGTTGAAAAAACCTACTTTATGATGTTTTTCTAATATGTATCAAATAAAAACAAAGCCGGAGATATTAGCCGTGTATACCGAACGCTTATCATAAGACAATATGGAGGTACTTCCCGCGCCTAGGTAGACAAAGGAAATTCTGGACACGTCATTCCAAGAGCTCTTGTTTGACCTCAGATCAAGCTAGACACCCCATTCCACCTTCCACTGCCTGTTGACATCTAGTGGAAGGCGTATGCAGTGCATGCATATCCATAAATATAAGGCAATTCAATAGGCAGGCCCTGGAACAGAGCACCGTTTTCAGATTTTTCACTTCCTATCTGGAAGTTTGCTGCAAAATGAGTTCTGTTTTACTCACAGATATAATTCAAACAGTTTTAGAAACTTGAGAGTGTTTTCTATCCAATAGTAATAATAATATGCATATTGTACGATCTAGAATAGAGTACGAGGCAGTTTAATTTGGGCACGATTTTTTCCAAAGTGGAAACAGCGCCCCCATATTGACAAGAAGTTCCGGTGCCCCCAGCACATTGACTCTGTACCAGTCCCCCCTGTATATAGCCTTGCTATTGTTATTTTACTGCTGCTATTTAATAATTTTTTATTTATATTTTTTATTTTATTTTGGTATTTTTCTTAACTGCATTGTTGGTTAAGGGCTTGTCAGTAAACATTTCACTGTAAGGTCTACACCTTCTGTATTTGCTGCATGTGCCAAATACAATTTGATTTGATTTTGAATTAGGCCTCAGGGCGGCTTGCTTGAGAAATGGATGAAAGTTGTGTTAACCACCTGGGTTTTCATTCTCCAGGACCCCATTATCCCTATGCTTATTAGTATCTGACTCAACACAGTCAAACGTGCAGCTAGCTAACCCAGCTAGCTAACCCAGCTAGCTAACCCAGCTAGCGACCCAGCTAGCTAACCCAGCTACCTTTGATCTCTCACCCTCTCGCTTACACAAATCCTTTCAAGCCCCCGACCGCCCAAATGTTCATCTGGTAAGGCAATTAGCACTAATTAAAAGGTTTCCAGCTGCCTTGTGTGCATCCCAAACAGCATCCTATTCCCTATATAGTGCACTACTTTTGACCAGGGCTCATAGGGCTACCCTTGTGTTCAACTTGTTCACCCTCCTCCCTGTAGAAGCTATTGTCCTCACAGGTCCCTCACTTGCTCCTCTTATGTGTGTTTGCCATGTCATTTACATTCCTGTCCTCTTACTCACAGTCTCATGTTCAAAGAGATCCGTCCACCTATTGTTGGGACGGGATAAAGAATGAGATGGTTAACTGATGTATAGCCCATCGAAAAGAGTTCAGACCTTCACATCTGGTAAAGTGTTAGTCCAGCCTCACTTTGTTTTATACCAAAGCCATAAAGAACAATGGTCATTTTTTAATGTGAATGTGATAGCTATGTTTAGGCTAAATAAATATGCACATTTCAACAGACAATAAGAACTCGTAGTAAGGAAAATAGTAAGATTGGATTCCACTATAAATGACAGACACCAAACTAGGATTTCAGACTTGAAATAAATGGATTGTCATTATTTGTACATCATTAGTTGAACATTAATTAAACCGTGTTACATTAAATTAAGAAAATACATACGTAGGTGGTTTATACCACTTCAGAATGTCACGAACAAAGTGTTAATGAAACAAGTCTACTTGTCAAACATTGCTTTACTGCACTGCCTTCTCAGTTGGAAGAAGATGGTGTGTTGACAACTTTGGGGGCTTTTTGAAGACAGGCGACAGTTTATCATTGGTGGTATTCGGGTCAAGGAACTGGTATATTTTTTTATTGGTATTGAGCTGCTCTTTCTGACATGCATTGCTACAGTCGCTAACACCATTTCCTGTTGTAAATTGGATGACACTTTGAGTGTTAGTGTGTTAATAACCTGGTCTCAAAATGTGTGTCGTACTGGAGTGGAGCTGTAAATTAGATTGTTTTCTATTGGGAAAAATACCAAGTAAATATATCGTAATGCATATTTATTTAACATTGGTGTGTTTCCCCCATTCATTACATTGTACTCATACAACATCCTTCTTGTTGTATCTGTTGTACCACAAGCTCACCCAGACCCCAGTGCTAAAACAAAAGATGGCTCTTCTTCTTCACTATTATTGAAAAACAGCAAGCCTCACAGAGAGAGAGAGAGAACTCAGCATGCCTCACAGAGAGAGAGAGAACTCAGCATGCCTCACAGAGAGAGAGAGAACTCAGCGAGCCTCACAGAGAGAGAGAGAGAACTCAGCATGCCTCACAGAGAGAGAGAGAGAACTCAGCATGCCTCACAGAGAGAGAGAGAACTCAGCAAGCCTCACAGAGAGAGAGAGAACTCAGCAAGCCTCACAGAGAGAGAGAACTCAGCATGCCTCACAGAGAGAGAGAGAACTCAGCATGCCTCACAGAGAGAGAGAGAGAACTCAGCATGCCTCACAGAGAGAGAGAACTCAGCAAGCCTCACAGAGAGAGAGAGAACTCAGCGAGCCTCACAGAGAGAGAGAGAGAACTCAGCATGCCTCACAGAGAGAGAGAACTCAGCAAGCCTCACAGAGAGAGAGAGAACAGCGAGCCTCACAGAGAGAGAGAGAACTCAGCAAGCCTCACAGAGAGAGAGAGAGGACTCAGCAAGCCTCACAGAGAGAGAACTCAGCAAGCCTCACAGAGAGAGAGAACTCAGCAAGCCTCATAGAGAGAGAGAGAGAACTCAGCAAGCCTCACAGAGAGAGAGAGAACTCAGCAAGCCTCACAGAGAGAGAGAAAGAACTCAGCAAGCCTCACAGAGAGAGAGAAAGAACTCAGCAAGCCTCACAGAGAGAGAGAACTCAGCAAGCCTCACAGAGAGAGAGAACTCAGCAAGCCTCACAGAGAGAGAGGACTCAGCAAGCCTCACAGAGAGAGAGAACTCAGGAAGCCTCACAGAGAGAGAGAGAGAAAGAACTCAGCAAGCCTAGTCAAATTCACTTGTAATTCGCCTGTTGCTGTCAACATCATTAGCCCGTCATTTCCCAAGCCACTTCAGTCACATGTGAAGTGTTCTTTATTG
Organism: Salvelinus namaycush; assembly: GCF_016432855.1. Classification (NCBI taxonomy): domain Eukaryota; kingdom Metazoa; phylum Chordata; class Actinopteri; order Salmoniformes; family Salmonidae; genus Salvelinus; species Salvelinus namaycush. The sequence goes on along the minus strand of NC_052341.1, from coordinate 3,848,769 downwards.
TGTAATGAGCCTAGACTCTGAAAAGACTGCCACTTCAAAGGGCCCTCCTGAAAGCTGTCGCCCATGCAGCCTGCTGACACGTCAAACTGGGATTAAATGTTCCCCCATAACCAGTTCTTTGTTTTCAAATAGGCCTATTGTTTATCTCCACCTCCGGGGTGACAGCCATCAAGATCAGGCGGAACTGGAGGAACACTCACACAAGCAATATAGATTCTAGAACAAAATCCTCATATAGCCTACACTTGTTTTATATAGATTTTTCTTATAGTTCTATGAGGTTCCTCCGTGTGATTTCACAGCCATTGTTATTTACTGGTCTTAGAAACCCATTGTACATAGTGTCTGGCTCATATTGAGCTATTTTTACTGCTCTGAATACCTTGATTGTCGAAGCCCTGAGCACTCACTCTGTACACAGTTTAAGGTCATATTGCAAAGGCAATTTAACAAGCTAAAGAGCATAAACTTCACTCGAGGGAGTGTTTGTACTGCAATGAACAACAGCACTAGGGTGGCAGGTAGCCAAGTGGTTAGTGCATTGGACTAGTAACCGAAAGGTTGCAAGAATGAATCGCGGAGCTGACAAGGTAAAAATCTGTCGTTCTGCCCCTGAACCAAGCAGTTAACCCACTGTTACTGAGTCCCAAATTGAACCCTATTCCCTAAAAAGTGCATTACTTTTGACCATAACCCTATGGGCCAGTACTCTGTTCCAAAGGAGTGCACTATAAAGGGCCTAGCGTGCTCTGGTCCAAAGTAGTGCACTATAGTAGGGAATATTGTGCCATTTGCAACTGAAACCATTTTTAACCTGGCTTTGAGAAAGCACAGCAAATTGCACTGAAAACAGAATCAATCTAATTAAGGAAACAGGCCTTTGTCCAAGCAGGGCCATAATGTGTCATCATCCTGGGGCCCCGGGCCTCCTGCCTGGCTGGGACGTTCAGTCTGGACAGCAGGGGTAAGTTCATCCCAAATGGCACACTATACCCTATATAGTGCACTTCTTTTGACCAGAGCCCTATGGGAGCCATATGGGCCCTGGTCAAAAGTAGTACACTAAATAGGTAATAGGGTACCATTTGGAATGTAGCCCCCAGCTTCCCTTACAGTTATAACTACAGAATGCATCCCCAGCTTCCCTTACAGTTATAACTACAGAATGCATCCCCAGCTTCCCTTACAGTTATAACTACAGAATGCAGCCCCAGCTTCCCTTACAGTAAGAACAACAGAATGCATCCCCAGCTTCCCTTACAGTAAGAACAACAAAATGCATCCCCAGCTTCCCTTACAGTAAGAACAACAGAATGCAGCCCCAGCTTCCCTTACAGTAAGAACTACAGAATGCAGCCCCCAGCTTCCCTTACAGTAAGAACAACAGAATGCATCCCCAGCTTCCCTTACAGTTATAACTACAGAATGCAGCCCCAGCTTCCCTCACAGTTATAACTACAGAATGCAGCCCCAGCTTCCCTTACAGTAAGAACAACAGAATGCATCCCCAGCTTCCCTTACAGTAAGAACTACAGAATGCAGCCCAAGCTCCCTTACAGTAAGAACAACAGAATGCATCCCCAGCTTCCCTTACAGTAAGAACAACAGAATGCATCCCCAGCTTCCCTTACAGTTATAACTACAGAATGCAGCCCCAGCTTCCCTTACAGTTATAACTACAGAATATAGCCCCAGCTTCCCTTACAGTAAGAACAACAGAATGCATCCCTAACTTCCCTTACAGTAAGAACAACAGAATGCATCCCCAGCTTCCCTTACAGTAAGAACTACAGAATGCAGCCCCAGCTTCCCTTACAGTAAGAACTACAGAATGCATCCCCAGCTTCCCTTACAGTAAGAACTACAGAATGCATCCCCAGCTTCCCTTACAGTAAGAACAACAGAATGCATCCCCAGCTTCCCTTACAGTTATAACTACAGAATGCAGCCCCAGCTTCCCGTACAGTTATAACTACAGAATGCATCCCCATTTTCCCTTACAGTAAGAACTACAGAATGCATCCCCAGCTTCCCTTACAGTTATAACTACAGAATGCAGCCCCAGCTTCCCTTACAGTAAGAACTACAGAATGCAGCCCCCAGCTTCCCTTACAGTTACAACTACAGAATGCAGCCCCAGCTTCCCTTACAGTAAGAACTACAGAATGCAGCCCCCAGCTTCCCTTACAGTAAGAACTACAGAATGCAGCCCCAGCTTCCCTTACAGTAAGAACAACAGAATGCAGCCCCCAGCTTCCCTTACAGTAAGAACAACAGAATGCAGCCCCCAGCTTCCCTTACAGTAAGAACAACAGAATGCATCCCCAGCTTCCCTTACAGTTATAACTACAGAATGCATCCCCAGCTTCCCTTACAGTTATAACTACAGAATGCATCCCCAGCTTCCCTTACAGTAAGAACAACAGAATGCAGCCCCCAGCTTCCCTTACAGTAAGAACAAAAGAATGCAGCCCCCAGCTTCCCTTACAGTTAGAACAACAGAATGCATCCCCAGCTTCCCTTACAGTTATAACTACAGAATGCATCCCCAGCTTCCCTTACAGTTAGAACTACAGAATGCAGCCCCAGCTTCCCTTACAGTAAGAACTACATAATGCATCCCCAGCTTCCCTTACAGTTATAACTACAGAATGCAGCCCCCAGCTTCCCTTACAGTAAGAACAACAGAATGCAGCCCCCAGCTTCCCTTACAGTAAGAACTACAGAATGCAGCCCCAGCTTCCCTTACAGTAAGAACAACAGAATGCAGACCCCAGCTTCCCTTACAGTAAGAACAACAGAATGCATCCCCCAGCTTCCTTTACAGTTAGAACTACAGAATGCATCCCCAGGTTCCCTTACAGTTATAACTACAGAATGCATCCCCAGCTTCCCTTACAGTAAGAACTACAGAATGCAGCCCCCAGCTTCCCTTACAGTTATAACTACAGAATGCATCCCCAGCTTCCCTTACAGTAAGAACTACAGAATGCAGCCCCCAGCTTCCCTTACAGTTATAACTACAGAATGCATCCCCAGCTTCCCTTACAGTAAGAACAACAGAATGCAGCCCCCAGCTTCCCTTACAGTTAGAACTACAGAATTCATCCCCAGCTTCCCTTACAGTAAGAACAACAGAATGCAGCCCCCCAGCTTCCCTTACAGTTATAACTACAGAATGCAGCCCCAGCTTCCCTTACAGTAAGAACAACAGAATGCAACCCCCAGCTTCCCTTACAGTTAGAACTACAGAATGCATCCCCAGCTTCCCTTACAGTAAGAACAACAGAATGCAGCCCCAGCTTCCCTTACAGTAAGAACAACAGAATGCAGCCCCCAGCTTCCCTTACAGTTAGAACTACAGAATGCAGCCCCAGCTTCCCTTACAGTAAGAACTACAGAATGCAGCCCCAGCTTCCCTTACAGTTATAACTACAGAATGCAGCCCCCAGCTTCCCTTACAGTAAGAACAACAGAATGCATCCCCAGCTTCCCTTACAGTTATAACTACAGAATGCATCCCCAGCTTCCCTTACAGTTATAACTACAGAATGCAGCCCCAGCTTCCCTTACAGTAAGAACAACAGAATGCATCCCCAGCTTCCCTTACAGTAAGAACTACAGAATGTCTCCCCAGCTTCCCTTACAGTAAGAACAACAGAATGCAGCCCCAGCTTCCCTTACAGTAAGAACTACAGAATGCCTCCCCAGCTTCCCTTACAGTAAGAACAACAGAATGCAGCCCAAGCCCCCCTTACAGTAAGAACAACAGAATGCCTCCCCAGCTTCCTTTACAGTTAGAGCTACAGAATGCAGCCCCCAGCTTCCCTTACAGTTAGAACTACAGAATGCAGCCCCAGCTTCCCTTACAGTAAGAACAACAGAATGCAGCCCCCAGCTTCCCTTACAGTAAGAAAAACATAATGCATCCCCAGCTTCCCTTACAGTTATAACTACAGAATGCATCCCCAGCTTCCCTTACAGTAAGAACTACAGAATGCATCCCCAGCTTCCCTTACAGTTATAACTACAAAATGCAGCCCCAGCTTCCCTTACAGTAAGAACAACAGAATGCAGCCCCAGCTCCCCTTACAGTAAGAACAACAGAATGCAGCCCCCAGCTTCCCTTACAGTAAGAACAACATAATGCATCCCCAGCTTCCCTTACAGTTATAACTACAGAATGCATCCCCAGCTTCCCTTACAGTAAGAACTACAGAATGCATCCCCAGCTTCCCTTACAGTTATAACTACAAAATGCAGCCCCAGCTTCCATTACAGTAAGAACAACAGAATGCAGCCCCAGCTTCCCTTACAGTAAGAACAACAGAATGCAGCCCCCAGCTTCCCTTACAGTTAGAAGTACAGAATGCAGCCCCAGGTTCCCTTACAGTTATAACTACAGAATGCATCCCCAGCTTCCCTTACAGTAAGAACAACAGAATGCAGCCCCCAGCTTCCCTTACAGTTAGAAGTACAGAATGCAGCCCCAGGTTCCCTTACAGTTATAACTACAGAATGCATCCCCAGCATCCCTTACAGTTATAACTACAGAATGCAGCCCCAGCTTCCCTTACAGTTATAACTACAGAATGCATCCCCAGCTTCCCTTACAGTAAGAACTACAGAATGCAGCCCCCAGCTTCCCTTACAGTAAGAACTACAGAATGCAGCCCCCAGCTTACCTTACAGTTATAACTACAGAATGCAGCCCCAGCTTCCCTTACAGTTATAACTACAGAATGCATCCCCAGCTTCCCTTACAGTAAGAACTACAGAATGCATCCCCAGCTTCCCTTACAGTAAGAACTACAGAATGCAGCCCCCAGCTTCCCTTACAGTAAGAACTACAGAATGCAGCCCCCAGCTTCCCTTACAGTAAGAACAACAGAATGCAGCCCCCAGCTTCCCTTACAGTAAGAACTACAGAATGCAGCCCCCAGCTTCCCTTACAGTAAGAACAACAGAATGCAGCCCCCAGCATCCCTTACAGTTATAACTACAGAATGCAGCCCCAGCTTCCCTTACAGTTATAACTACAGAATGCATCCCCAGCATCCCTTACAGTTATAACTACAGAATGCAGCCCCAGCTTCCCTTACAGTTATAACTACAGAATGCAGCCCCCAGCTTCCCTTACAGTAAGAACAACAGAATGCATCCCCAGCATCCCTTACAGTTATAACTACAGAATGCAGCCCCCAGCTTACCTTACAGTTATAACTACAGAATGCAGCCCCAGCTTCCCTTACAGTTATAACTACAGAATGCATCCCCAGCTTCCCTTACAGTAAGAACTACAGAATGCATCCCCAGCTTCCCTTACAGTAAGAACTACAGAATGCAGCCCCCAGCTTCCCTTACAGTTATAACTACAGAATGCATCCCCAGCTTCCCTTACAGTTATAACTACAGAATGCAGCCCCAGCTTCCCTTACAGTTATAACTACAGAATGCATCCCCAGCTTCCCTTACAGTAAGAACTACAGAATGCATCCCCAGCTTCCCTTACAGTAAGAACTACAGAATGCAGCCCCCAGCTTCCCTTACAGTAAGAACTACAGAATGCAGCCCCCAGCTTCCCTTACAGTAAGAACAACAGAATGCATCCCCAGCATCCCTTACAGTTATAACTACAGAATGCATCCCCAGCTTCCCTTACAGTAAGAACAACAGAATGCATCCCCAGCATCCCTTACAGTTATAACTACAGAATGCATCCCCAGCTTCCCTTACAGTAAGAACAACAGAATGCATCCCCAGCTTCCCTTACAGTAAGAACAAAAGAATGCAGCCCCAGCATCCCTTACAGTTATAACTACAGAATGCAGCCCCAGCTTCCCTTACAGTAAGAACTACAGAATGCATCCCTAGCTTCCCTTACAGTTATAACTACAGAATGCATCCCCAGGTTCCCTTACAGTTATAACTACAGAATGCATCCCCAGCTTCCCTTACAGTAAGAACTACAGAATGTAGCCCCCAGCTTCCCTTACAGTTATAACTACAGAATACATCCCCAGCTTCCCTTACAGTAAGAACTACAGAATGCAGCCCCCAGCTTCCCTTACAGTTATAACTACAGAATGCATCCCCAGCTTCCCTTACAGTAAGAACAACAGAATGCAGCCCCCAGCTTCCCTTACAGTTAGAACTACAGAATTCATCCCCAGCTTCCCTTACAGTAAGAACAACAGAATGCAGCCCCCAGCTTCCCTTACAGTTATAACTACAGAATGCAGCCCCAGCTTCCCTTACAGTAAGAACAACAGAATGCAGCCCCCAGCTTCCCTTACAGTAAGAACTACAGAATTAAGCCCCAGCTTCCCTTACAGTTAGAACTACAGAATTCATTCCCCAGCTTCCCTTACAGTAAGAAAAACAGAATGGAGCCCCCAGCTTCCCTTACAGTAAGAACAACAGAATTCAGCCCCCAGCTTCCCTTACAGTTAGAACTACAGAATGCAGCCCCAGGTTCCCTTACAGTTATAACTACAGAATGCATCCCCAGCTTCCCTTACAGTAAGAACAACAGAATGCATCCCCAGCTTCCCTTACAGTTATAACTACAGAATGCAGCCCCAGCTTCCCTTACAGTTATAACTACAGAATATAGCCCCAGCTTCCCTTACAGTTAGAACTACAGAATGCATCCCTAACGTCCCTTACAGTTATAACTACAGAATGCAGCCCCAGCTTCCCTTACAGTTATAACTACAGAATATAGCCCCAGCTTCCCTTACAGTAAGAACAACAGAATGCATCCCTAACGTCCCTTACAGTAAGAACAACAGAATGCATCCCCCAGCTTCCCTTACAGTAAGAACTACAGAATGCAGCCCCCAGCTTCCCTTACAGTAAGAACTACAGAATGCATCCCCAGCTTCCCTTACAGTAAGAACTACAGAATGCATCCCCAGCTTCCCTTACAGTAAGAACAACAGAATGCATCCCCAGCTTCCCTTACAGTTATGACTACAGAATGCAGCCCCAGCTTCCCGTACAGTTATAACTACAGAATGCATCCCCATTTTCCCTTACAGTAAGAACTACAGAATGCATCCCCAGCTTCCCTTACAGTTATAACTACAGAATGCAGCCCCAGCTTCCCTTACAGTAAGAACTACAGAATGCAGCCCCCAGCTTCCCTTACAGTAAGAACTACAGAATGCAGCCCCAGCTTCCCTTACAGTAAGAACAACAGAATGCAGCCCCCAGCTTCCCTTACAGTAAGAACAACAGAATGCAGCCCCCAGCTTCCCTTACAGTAAGAACAACAGAATGCATCCCCAGCTTCCTTTACAGTTATAACTACAGAATGCATCCCCAGCTTCCCTTACAGTTATAACTACAGAATGCATCCCCAGCTTCCCTTACAGTAAGAACAACAGAATGCAGCCCCCAGCTTCCCTTACAGTAAGAACTACAGAATGCAGCCCCAGCTTCCCTTACAGTAAGAACAACAGAATGCAGCCCCCAGCTTCCCTTAAAGTAAGAACAAAAGAATGCAGCCCCCAGCTTCCCTTACAGTTAGAACAACAGAATGCATCCCCAGCTTCCCTTACAGTTATAACTACAGAATGCATCCCCAGCTTCCCTTACAGTTAGAACTACAGAATGCAGCCCCAGCTTCCCTTACAGTAAGAACTACAGAATGCATCCCCAGCTTCCCTTACAGTTATAACTACAGAATGCAGCCCCCAGCTTCCCTTACAGTAAGAACAACAGAATGCAGCCCCCAGCTTCCCTTACAGTAAGAACTACAGAATGCAGCCCCAGCTTCCCTTACAGTAAGAACAACAGAATGCAGCCCCCAGCTTCCCTTACAGTAAGAACAACAGAATGCATCCCCAGCTTCCCTTACAGTTATAACTACAGAATGCAGCCCCCAGCTTCCCTTACAGTAAGAACAACAGAATGCAGCCCCCAGCTTCCCTTACAGTAAGAACTACAGAATGCAGCCCCAGCTTCCCTTACAGTAAGAACAACAGAATGCAGCCCCCAGCTTCCCTTACAGTAAGAACAACAGAATGCAGCCCCCAGCTTCCTTTACAGTTAGAACTACAGAATGCATCCCCAGGTTCCCTTACAGTTATAACTACAGAATGCATCCCCAGCTTCCCTTACAGTAAGAACTACAGAATGCAGCCCCCAGCTTCCCTTACAGTAAGAACTACAGAATGCAGCCCCCAGCTTACCTTACAGTTATAACTACAGAATGCATCCCCAGCTTCCCTTACAGTAAGAACTACAGAATGCATCCCCCAGCTTCCCTTACAGATATAACTACAGAATGCATCCCCAGGTTCCCTTACAGTTATAACTACAGAATGCATCCCTAGGTTCCCTTACAGTTATAACTACAGAATGCATCCCCAGCTTACCTTACAGTAAGAACTACAGAATGCAGCCCCCAGCTTCCCTTACAGTTATAACTACAGAATGCATCCCCAGCTTCCCTTACAGTAAGAACAACAGAATGCAGCCCCAGCTTCCCTTACAGTTAGAACTACAGAATTCATCCCCAGCTTCCCTTACAGTAAGAACAACAGAATGCAGCCCCCAGCTTCCCTTACAGTTATAACTACAGAATGCAGCCCCAGCTTCCCTTACAGTAAGAACAACAGAATGCAGCCCCCAGCTTCCCTTACAGTTAGAACTACAGAATGCAGCTCCAGCTTCCCTTACAGTAAGAACAACAGAATGCAGCCCCAGCTTCCCTTACAGTAAGAACAACAGAATGCAGCCCCCAGCTTCCCTTACAGTTAGAACTACAGAATGCAGCCCCAGCTTCCCTTACAGTAAGAACTACAGAATGCAGCCCCAGCTTCCCTTACAGTTATAACTACAGAATGCAGCCCCCAGCTTCCCTTACAGTAAGAACAACAGAATGCATCCCCAGCTTCCCTTACAGTTATAACTACAGAATGCATCCCCAGCTTCCCTTACAGTTATAACTACAGAATGCAGCCCCAGCTTCCCTTACAGTAAGAACAACAGAATGCATCCCCAGCTTCCCTTACAGTAAGAACTACAGAATGTCTCCCCAGCTTCCCTTACAGTAAGAACAACAGAATGCATCCCCAGCTTCCCTTACAGTAAGAACTACAGAATGTCTCCCCAGCTTCCCTTACAGTAAGAACAACAGAATGCAGCCCCAGCTTCCCTTACAGTAAGAACTACAGAATGCCTCCCCAGCTTCCCTTACAGTAAGAACTACAGAATGCAGCCCCCAGCTTCCCTTACAGTAAGAACAACAGAATGCAGCCCCCAGCTTCCCTTACAGTTAGAACTACAGAATGCAGCCCCAGCTTCCCTTACAGTAAGAACAACAGAATGCAGCCCCCAGCTTCCCTTACAGTAAGAACAACATAATGCATCCCCAGCTTCCCTTACAGTTATAACTACAGAATGCATCCCCAGCTTCCCTTACAGTTATAACTACAGAATGCATCCCCAGGTTCCCTTACAGTTATAACTACAGAATGCATCCCCAGGTTCCCTTACAGTTATAACTACAGAATGCATCCCCAGCTTCCCTTACAGTAAGAACTACAGAATGTAGCCCCCAGCTTCCCTTACAGCTATAACTACAGAATACATCCCCAGCTTCCCTTACAGTAAGAACTACAGAATGCAGCCCCCAGCTTCCCTTACAGTTATAACTACAGAATGCATCCCCAGCTTCCCTTACAGTAAGAACAACAGAATGCAGCCCCCAGCTTCCCTTACAGTTAGAACTACAGAATGCAGCCCCAGCTTCCCTTACAGTAAGAACAACAGAATGCAGCCCCCAGCTTCCCTTACAGTAAGAACTACAGAATGCAGCCCCAGCTTCCCTTACAGTAAGAACAACAGAATGCAGCCCCCAGCTTCCCTTACAGTAAGAACAACATAATGCATCCCCAGCTTCCCTTACAGTTATAACTACAGAATGCATCCCCAGCTTCCCTTACAGTTATAACTACAGAATGCATCCCCAGGTTCCCTTACAGTTATAACTACAGAATGCATCCCCAGGTTCCCTTACAGTTATAACTACAGAATGCATCCCCAGGTTCCCTTACAGTTATAACTACAGAATGCATCCCCAGCTTCCCTTACAGTAAGAACTACAGAATGTAGCCCCCAGCTTCCCTTACAGCTATAACTACAGAATACATCCCCAGCTTCCCTTACAGTAAGAACTACAGAATGCAGCCCCCAGCTTCCCTTACAGTTATAACTACAGAATGCATCCCCAGCTTCCCTTACAGTAAGAACAACAGAATGCAGCCCCCAGCTTCCCTTACAGTAAGAACTACAGAATGCAGCCCCCAGCTTCCCTTACAGTAAGAACTACAGAATGCAGCCCCCAGCTTCCCTTACAGTAAGAACAACAGAATGCAGCCCCCAGCTTCCCTTACAGTTAGAACTACAGAATGCAGCCCCAGCTTCCCTTACAGTAAGAACAACAGAATGCAGCCCCAGCTTCCCTTACAGTAAGAACAACAGAATGCAGCCCCCAGCTTCCCTTACAGTAAGAACAACAGAATGCAGCCCCCAGCTTCCCTTACAGTTAGAACTACAGAATGCAGCCCCCAGCTTCCCTTACAGTAAGAACAACAGAATGCATCCCCAGCTTCCCTTACAGTTATAACTACAGAATGCATCCCCAGCTTCCCTTACAGTTAGAACTACAGAATGCAGCCCCCAGCTTCCCTTACAGTAAGAACAACAGAATGCAGCCCCCAGCTTCCCTTACAGTTAGAGCTACAGAATGCAGCCCAAGCTTCCCTTACAGTAAGAACTACAGAATGCAGCCCCAGCTTCCCTTACAGTAAGAACAACAGAATGCAGCCCCCAGCTTCCCTTACAGTTAGAACTACAGAATGCAGCCCCCAGCTTCCCTTACAGTAAGAACAACAGAATGCATCCCCAGCTTCCCTTACAGTAAGAACAACAGAATGCAGCCCCCAGCTTCCCTTACAGTTATAACTACAGAATGCAGCCCCAGCTTCCCTTACAGTAAGAACAACATAATGCATCCCCAGCTTCCCTTACAGTAAGAACTACAGAATGCCTCCCCAGCTTCCCTTACAGTAAGAACAACAGAATGCAGTCCCAGCTTCCCTTACAGTAAGAACTACAGAATGCCTCCCCAGCTTCCCTTACAGTAAGAACAACAGAATGCAGCCCAGCTTCCCTTACAGTAAGAACAACAGAATGCAGCCCCAGCTTCCCTTACAGTAAGAACAACAGAATGCATCCCCAGCTTCCCTTACAGTTATAACTACAGAATGCATCCCCAACTTCCCTTACAGTAAAAACAACAGAATGCAGCCCCAGCTTCCCTTACAGTTATTACTACAGAATGCAGCCCCAGCTTCCCCTACAGTTTGGGGCGGCAGGTAGCCTAGTGGTTAGAGTGTTGGACTAGTAACCGAAAGGTTGCAAGATCGAATCCCTGAACTGACAAGCTAAAAATCTGTCGTTCTGCCCCTGAACAAGGCAGTTAACTCACTGTTCCTAGAACATCATTGAAATCAAGAATATGTTCTTAACTGACTTACGTAGTTAAATAGAGGTAAAATTTAAAAAAGTAAGACCTACAGAATGCATCCCCAGCTTCCCTTACAATAAGAACTACAGTAAATCTTCAAACAATTTAGTCAAAGAAAGGAGAGAAAAGCCACAGAAGCAGAGAGTCTGCTGCTGCCCACACTTCACATCAAATGGTCACAGAATGGCCCTGATGAGCCAGGAGTGGAAACTAGAAACACAGGCAGGCCCTTTACAAGATTACCCCATATGCATTTCACTATAGAGCTGGGGAACTGAGGAGGTGAGGGGAGAGGAAGAGAGAAACAGAAAGAGAGAGAGACCACCCCAAGCAAACCCTGGCCACACCCTATATTGCCCCCCCCCCCCCCCCCCCCCCCCACATCAGACCAATGCCACTCAGGGGGTATTCTAATCTAGCGCAGACCTAAACTACTCTATTAAATTAGTCAAAACGGGAAGATTTTAAATCTGGCTAGAAATTAATAAGGAAATTATCTCAACACAGAAAAATGTTCTCATGTGTGCTACCTATATCCCCCCCCAATAGAATCTTCATACTTTAACAATGACAGCTTCTCCATCCTAGAGGGGGAGATCAACCATTTCCAGGCCCAGGGACATGTTCTAGTCTGTGGTGACTTAAAAGCCAGAACCCTCAGCACACAGGGGCACAAACACCTACAGCACCTGGAGGTGACAGTATTCCCTCCCCCATATTCCCCCCTAGGTACAACTACAACAGCAGCTCTGTACATAGAGGGGACTCCTACAAGTAGGTACACCTATAGCTCATCACTTGGCAGTAGTACTGTAGACTACTTTATCACTGACCTCAACCCAGAGTCTCTTAGAGTGCTCAAAGTCAGTCCACTGACACCCCTATCAGATCACAGCAAAATCAGGCATCAAACAAAAATAACAGAATAATATTAAGAAATGCTATAGAAGGAAGGAAAGTTGTGTGGAAATCTACCAAAACACTATTAGGCAACAACAAATTCAATCCCTTATAGACAATTTCCTGGACAAAATGTTTCACTGTAATAGTGATGGCAGTAGGAACCCTAAAAATGATATTTGACCTCTCAGTGTCACGATCGTCGTAAGAACATTCGGACCAAAGTTCAGTGTGATATGGGTTCCACATATTTATTGACGTGAAACGCACAAAACAATAAAAAAGCAAATGATACGTGAAGCTATGGAGTGCTCACAGGCAACTACACATAAACAAGATCCCACAAAAACCCAGTGGGGAAATGGCTGCCTAAATATGATTCCCAATCAGAGACAACGGTAAACAGCTGCCTCTGATTGGGAACCATACCAGGCCAACATAGAAATAAAACAACCTAGATTACCCACCCTAGTCACACCCCGACCTAACCAAAATAGAGAATAAAAAGGCTCTCTATGGTCAGGGCATGACACTCAGCTTCCATATCAAATCTAAATATTTCAAGCAGACAACTAAGAAAATTAACAACAATGACAAATGGTTTGATGAAGAATGCAAAAACCTAAGAAAGAAAACATAGAGACCCAGAAAACCTGAGTCTACGCCTTCACTATGGTGAATCACCAAAACAATACAGAAATACACAATGGAAAAAGAAGGAACAGTACGTCAGAAATTAGCTCAATGTAATTGAAGAATCCATAGAATCTAACCACTTCTGGGAAAATTGGAAAACAAACAACAACACAAAGAGTTATCTATCCAAAACGGAGATGTATGGATAAACCACTTCTCCAATATTTTTGGATAAATAACAAAGAACAAACAGCAAAAACATATACATGATCAAATACAAATCTTAAAATCAAATATTAAAGACTGCCAGAACCCACTGGATTCTCCAATTACATTGAATGAACTACAGGACAAAATACAAACCCTCCAACCCAAAAGGCCTGTGAGGTTGATGGTATCCGAAATGAAATGATACAATTTACAGACCACAAAATCCAATTGGCTATACTTAAACTCTTTAACTTCATCATCAGCTCTGGCATCTTCCCCAATCCACAAAAGTGTAGATAAATTTGACCCCAATAAATTACTGTACGACAGACCACGTTCTCACCCTGCACACGCTAATTGACAAACAAACAAACCTAAACAAAGGTAAAGTCTTCTCATGCTTTGTTGATTTCAAAAAAGCTTTCCACTTTTGGTGTTGGGGGTTAAACATACAACATTATAAAATCCATGTACACAAACAACAAGTGTGCGGTTAAAATAGGCAAAAAACACACACATTTCTTCCCACAGGGCCGTGGGGTGAGACAGGGATGCAGCTTAAGCCCCACCCTCTTCATCAAGCCCCACCATATATATCAATGAATTGGTGTGGGCATTAGAAAAGTCTGCAGCACCCGGCCTCACCCTACTAGAATCTGAAGTCAAATGTCTACTGTTTGCTAATGATCAGACCTGGGCCCTGACAGTAAATCTCATTAAGACCAGAAATGGTCCAGTTGCCAGGAACACGAATACAATTTCCATCTAGACACCGTTGCCCTAGAGCACACACAAAATGATACATACCTCGGCCTAAACATCAGCATCACAGGTAACCTGAACGATCTGAGAGGAAAGGCAAGAAGGGCCTTTTATGCCATCTAAAGGAACATACAATTCTAAATACCAATTAGGATCTGGCTCAAATGCAGAATTCTGAAAAAAATCCTCCATGTACAACGTAAAACACCAAGTAATGCATGCAGAGCAGAATTAGACCGATACCCGCTTATTATCAAAATCCAGAAAAGAGCCTAAAAGGAAGCGATTCCCAAACCTTCCAAGACAAAGCTATCACCTACAGAGAAATTAACCTGGAGAAGAGTCCCCTAAGAAAGCTGGTCCTGGTCCAGAGCCCTAGGACAGCAACACAATTAGACCCAACCAAATCATGAGAAAACAAAAAGATAATTACTTGACACATTAGAAAGAATTTACAAAAAACTGAGCAAAGTAGAATGCTATTTGGCCCTAAACAGAGAGTACACGGTGGCAGAATACCTGACCATGGTGACTGACCCAAAATTAAGGAAAGCTTTGACTATGTACAGACTCAGTGAGCATAGCCTTGCTATTGAGAAAGGCCGCCGTAGGCAGACTTGGCTCTCAAGAGAATACAGGCTATGTGCACACTGCCCACAAAATGAAGTGGAAACTGAGGTGCATTCCCTAACCTCCTGCCAAATGTATGACCATATTAGAGACTCATATTTCCCTCAGATTACACAGACCCACAAAGAATTCCAAAACAAATCAAATTTTATTAACTCCCATATCTACTGGGTTGAAATGCCACAGTGTGCCATCACAGCAGAAAGATGTGTGACCTGTTGCCACAAGAAATGGGCAACCAGTGAAGAACAAACACCATTGTAATGCAACCTATATTTATGTTTATTTAATTTCCCTTGTGTACTTTAGCTATGTGCACATCATCATAACACTGCGTATAGACATAATATGACATTTGAAATGTCCTTACTCGTTTGGAACTTTTGTGAGTGTAATGTTTACTGTGCATTTTTATTGTTTATTTCACTTTTGTTTATTATCTATTTCACTTGCTTTGGCAATGGAAACATATTTCCCATACCAATAAAGCCACTTAAATTGAAATTGAATTGAGAGAGAAATAAAGAAAGAGGTAGAGAGAGAAATAGAGAAAGAGAGAGGGTTTGGGGGTTGGTTTTGAGGGATAAGGGAGCCGCAATGAATGAAGAATCACCATAGTAGGTTTAAGTTTATTTGAAAGTGAAACATAATGGCTCAATTTGACCACTTAGCCTGCCTAGAATTGGTGGGAGTGAGATACAAGAGCAACATAGGAGAGGACAGCCAAATCAATCCCCTGGTAAGTAGACTATAAGGGCCAACAAAGCCAGATGTCCACGGATCTTAACACTTCACTAGAGAAGTCTTGGAGGCTTTCTCATTTACAGGGGCCAAGTTATCCATTATTATGTCAAAATACATTCATCTAACACTTTCACCTGATAAAGATAAGCCATCAACAGCTCCATGCAAAAAACAGTATAAAACAATTATAATAATGTAATAAATGTGGGTTCTGCAAAATGCTCTTGTCATCATCACAGAACCATCACAACGTTAGGCTCTTAGAGAAATGTCTGCCGTCATCATGTGACTTGGAACCCCAAAAAACTTTAGTCGTTTTTTAGGGTATCTGTACTTTACTATTTATATTTTTGCCAACTATTACTTTTACTTCACTACATTCCTAAAGAAAATAATTTATTTTTTACTATTTTCCCTGACACCCAAAAGGACTCATTACATTTTGAATGCTTAGGAGGACAGGAAAATGGTCCAATTCACACACTTATCAAGAGAACATCCCTGGTCATCCCTACTGCCTCTGATCTGGTGGTCTCACTAAACACAAATGCTTAATTTGCATATTATGTCTGAGTTTTGGCTATCCGTATATAAAAATATTTAAAAAAAAAATGTAATGACGCCGTCTGGTTTTCTTATTATAAATAATTTATACTTTTACTTTTATTTTGAAACTTAATTATGTTTTACTAAATACATTTACTTTTGATACTTAAGTATATTTAAAACCAAATGATTTTAGACTTTTACTCAAGTAGTATTTTACTGGGTGACTTTCACTTGAGTCATTTTCTATTAAGGTATCTTTACTTTTACTCAAGTATGACAATTCTGGGTACTTTTTTCCACCGCTACTGACACTGACCCCATTAAAAGCGGAACGAGGTACTTGACCCCATCCCTCTGGATGTGCAGCACCAAATGAATGAATTGCCTAACAGTGTTTCTTCATCTTATGTTGACATGGTGTGTGTCCTAAATGGGACCATATTCCCTTTATAATGCACTACTTTTGACCAGGGCTCTGTAGTAATCCACACCGGCAAAATAAAATACTTGTGGGTTTTGGCATGTCGTAAACTGTTCAGACAATTCATTAAATCTGAATGTAACCTCGAATTAGCCAGTGAAGCAAGAGGTTTCAAGACTAGGCCATGCGACCATACACCAGCCACAGTTAATATGGTCTGATACATAGAGGCGCCCTCCCTACGACGCGTAATCACTTAAATAAATAAAACACATTAAGGTTTTAGTACATATTGTATTGTTTTTCAAAGAAGCCTAACAACCTTACACGGCTAATTAAATCAAAGTTCATTGATTGCATACACAGATTTGCAGATGTTATCGTAGGTGCAGCGAAATGCTTATGTTTCTAGCTCCAACAATGCAGTAATATCTATCAATAAAAAACAATACACCCTTAAAAACCTGTTTGGCCGAGGCGTTCCGCTAGCGGAACTCCTCCCACATTCCACTGAAAAGGCAGGGCGCGAAATTCAAAAAATATTTTTTTGAAATATTTAACTTTCACACATTAACAAGTCCAATACAGCAAATGAAAGATACACATCTTGTGAATCCAGTCAACATGTCCGATTTTTAAAATGTTTTACAGCGAAAACAGCACGTATATTTATGTTAGCTCACCACCAAATACAAAGAAGGACAGACATTTTTCACAGCACAGGTAGCATGCACAAAGCCAACCTAACTAACCAAGAACCAACCAAACTAACCAAGAAACAACTTCATCAGATAACAGTCTTATAACATGTTACACAATAAATCTATGTTTTGTTCGAAAAATGTGCATATTTGAGGTATAAATCAGTTTTACATTGCAGCTACCATCACAGCTACCGTCAAAAATAGCACCGAAGCAGCCAGAGTAAATATAGAGACCAACGTGGAATACCTAAATACTCATCATAAAACATTTCTGAAAAATGCATCGTGTACAGAAATGAAAGACAAGCATCTTGTGAATCCAGCCAATATTTCAGATTTTTTAAGTGTTTTACAGCGAAAACACAATATAGCATTATATTAGCTTACTACAATAGCCTACACACAACTGCATTCATTCATCAAGGCACGTTAGCGATAGCAATAGGCACGTTAGCGTTAGCGAATAAACCAGCAAAAGATATCAATTTTCACTAACCTTCATAAACCTTCCTCAGATGACAGTCCTATAACATCAGGTTATACATACACTTATGTTTTGTTCGAAAATGTGCATATTTAGAGCTGAAATCAGTGGTTATCCATTATGCTAACGTAGCTTCTATTTCCCAGAATGTGAGGATATTTCTATTAGACTCTCACCTATTCTGACCAAATAGCAATTCATAAACATTACAAAAAAATACATGTTGTATAGGAAATGATAGTAACACTAGTTCTTAATGCAATCGCAGTGTTAGAATTCTAAAAATATCTTCATTACGACATAAGGCTTATGTTATAGCGAGGAGAGTGGCCAAAACCTGGGCGCAAAACTACTAGTACACAGTTCGACACATATATGAAATAGCATCACAAAATGGGTCCTACTTTTGGTGATCTTCCATCAGAATGTTGGACAAGGGGTCCTTTGTCCAGAACAGTCGTTGTTTGGATTTAGAACGGCAACTTTCCCTCTTCAATTAGCAAGCACACTGGCCAAGTGGCGCGAAGCTCCCCATCGTCAACAAACACAGACAACACGCCTAACGTCCCGAAAAAATTTCAATAATCTATTAAAACTATATTGAAAAAACATACTTTACGATGATATTGTGACATGTATCAAATAAAATCAAAGCCGGAGATAGTATTCGCCTATAACGACGGGTTTTCAAAAGGCAATTCCAGGTCCATCTGCGCGCTCTCCAGAAAAAAAAAATGGATGACTCGTCGTGCCAAGATGATTTATTCCACCTCAGACCAAGATAAACACTTCCTTTCTTCTCTCACGTCCTCTTGACATCTAGGGGAAGGTGTATGACGTGCATGTATACTCATACGTGTCATGCCCATTTATAGGCAGGCCCTTGAACAGAGCATAATTTTCAGACTTTCCACTTCCTGGTCAGAAAGTGTGCTGCCAAATGAGTTCTGTTTTACTCACAGACAAAATTCAAACGGTTTTAGAAACTAGAGAGTGTTTTATATCCAATAGTAATAATAATATGCATATTGTACGAGCAAGAATAGAGTACGAGGCCGTTTAAATTGGGCACGTTTTTCCCCCAAAGTGTAAATAGCGCCCTCTATCCTCATCAGGATAATCCAGAAAAATACAACTAATTTTAGGATGAGCCATGACTAGAAAACAGTATATACATATGAAGTGGACAGCAGTAGTTATATAGGATGAACTAGAATACAGTATATACATATGAAGTGGGTAAAACAATATGTAAACATTATTACAGTGACCAGTGTTCCATGACTCTATGTCCATAGGCCAGCAGTCTCTAACATGCAGGGTAGAGTACCAGCAGGTAGAACAGTGAACAGTGACTAAGGTTCAGGGCAGGGTACTGGGGGGAGGCTAGTGACAGTGACTAAGGTTCAGGGCAGGGTACTGGGGGGAGGCTAGTGACAGTGACTAAGGTTCAGGGCAGGGTACTGGGGGGAGGCTAGTGACAGTGACTAAGGTTCAGGGCAGGGTACTGGGGGGAGGCTAGTGACAGTGACTAAGGTTCAGGGCAGGGTACTGGGGGGAGGCTAGTGACAGTGACTAAGGTTCAGGGCAGGGTACTGGGGGGAGGCTAGTGACAGTGACTAAGGTTCAGGGCAGGGTACTGGGGGGAGGCTAGTGACAGTGACTAAGGTTCAGGGCAGGGTACTGGGGGGAGGCTAGTAACAGTCTCTAAGGTTCAGGGCAGGGTACTGGGGGGAGGCTAGTAACAGTCTCTAAGGTTCAGGGCAGGGTACTGGGGGGAGGCTAGTAACAGTCTCTAAGGTTCAGGGCAGGGTACTGGGGGGAGGCTAGTGACAGTGACTAAGGTTCAGGACAGGGTACTGGGGGGAGGCTAGTGACAGTGACTAAGGTTCAGGGCAGAGTATTGGGGGGAGGCTAGTGACAGTGACTATGGTTCAGGGCAGGGTACTAGGGGGAGGCTAGTGACAGTGACTAAGGTTCAGGGCAGGGTATTGGGGGGAGGCTAGTGACAGTGACTATGGTTCAGGGCAGGGTACTGGGGCGGAGGCTAGTGACAGTGACTAAGGTTCAGGGCAGGGTACTGGGGGGAGGCTAGTGATAGTGACTAAGGTTCAGGGCAGGGTACTGGGGGGAGGCTAGTGACAGTGACTACGGTTCAGGGCAGGGTACTGGGGGGAGGCTAGTGACAGTGACTAAGGTTCAGGGCAGGGTACTGGGGGGAGGCTAGTGACAGTGACTATGTTTCAGGGCAGGGTACTAGGGGGAGGCTAGTGACAGTGACTAAGGTTCAGGGCAGGGTATTGGGGGGAGGCTAGTGACAGTGACTATGGTTCAGGGCAGGGTACTGGGGGGAGGCTAGTGACAGTGACTACGGTTCAGGGCAGGGTACTGGGGGGAGGCTAGTAACAGGGACTAAGGTTCAGGGCAGGGTATTGGGGGGAGGCTAGTGACTATGGTTCAGGGCAGGGTACTGGGGGGAGGCTAGTGACAGTGACTAAGGTTCAGGGCAGGGTACTGGGGGGAGGCTAGTGACAGTGACTATGGTTCAGGGCAGGGTACTGGGGGGAGGCTAGTGACAGTGACTAAGGTTCAGGGCAGGGTACTGGGGGGAGGCTAGTGACAGTGACTATGGTTCAGGGCAGGGTACTGAGGGAGGCTAGTGACAGTGACTAAGGTTCAGGGCAGGGTACTGGGGGGAGGCTAGTGACAGTGACTAAGGTTCAGGGCAGGGTACTGGGGGAGGCTAGTAACAGTGATTAAGGTTCAGGGCAGGGTACTGGGGGAGGCTAGTGACAGTGACTAAGGTTCAGGGCAGGGTATTGGGGGGAGGCTAGTGACAGTGACTAAGGTTCAGGGCAGAGTACTGGGGGGAGGCTAGTAACAGTGACTAAGGTTCAGGGCAGGGTACTGGGGGGAGGCTAGTGACAGTAACTAAGGTTCAGGGCAGGGTACTGGGGGGAGGCTAGTGACAGTGACTGTGGTTCAAGGCAGGGTATTGGGGGGAGACTAGTGACAGTGACTAAGGTTCAGGGCAGGGTACTGGGGGGAGGCTAGTGACAGTGACTAAGGTTCAGGGCAGGGTATTGGGGGGAGGCTAGTGACAGTGACTAAGGTTCAGGGCAGGGTACTGGGGGGAGGCTAGTGACAGTGACTAAGGTTCAGGGCAGGGTACTGGGGGGAGGCTAGTGACAGTGACTAAGGTTCAGGGCAGGGTACTGGGGGAGGCTAGTGACAGTGACTAAGGTTCAGGGCAGGGTACTGGGCGGAGGCTAGTGACAGTGGCTAAGGTTCAGGGCAGGGTACTGGGCGGAGGCTAATGACAGTGACTAAGTTTCAGGGCAGGGTATTGGGGGGAGGTTGGTAACAGTGACTAAGGTTCAGGGCAGGGTATTGGGGGGAGGCTAGTGACAGTGACTAAGGATCAGGGCAGGGTACTGGGGGGAGGCTAGTGACAGTGACTAAGGTTCAGGGCAGGGTACTGGGCGGAGGCTAGTGACAGTGACTAAGGTTCAGGGCAGGGTACTGGGCGGAGGCTAATGATAGTGACTAAGTTTCAGGGCAGGGTATTGGGGGGAGGCTAGTGACAGTGACTAAGGTTCAGGGCAGGGTATTGGGGGGAGGCTAGTGACAGTGACTATGGTTCAGGGCAGGGTACTGGGGGGAGGCTAGTGACAGTGACTATGGTTCAGGGCAGGGTACTGGGGGGAGGCTAGTGACAGTGACTAAGGTTCAGGAAAGGGTACTGGGGGGAGGCTAGTAACAGTCACTAGGTTCAGGGCAGGGTACTGGGGGGAGGCTAGTGACAGTGACCATGGTTCAGGGCAGGGTACTGGGGGGAGGCTAGTGACAGTGACTAAGGTTCAGGGCAGGGTACTGGGAGGAGGCTAGTAACAGGGACTAAGGTTCAGGGCAGGGTATTGGGGGGAGGCTAGTGACTATGGTTCAGGGCAGGGTACTGGGGGGAGGCTAGTGACAGTGACTAAGGTTCAGGGCAGGGTACTGGGGGGAGGCTAGTGACAGTGACTACGGTTCAGGGCAGGGTACTGGGGGGAGGCTAGTAACAGGGACTAAGGTTCAGGGCAGGGTATTGGGGGGAGGCTAGTGACTATAGTTCAGGGCAGGGTACTGGGGGGAGGCTAGTGACAGTGACTAAGGTTCAGGGCAGGGTACTGGGGCGGAGGCTAGTGACAGTGACTGTGGTTCAGGGCAGGGTACTGGGGGGAGGCTAGTGACAGTGACTATGGTTCAGGGCAGGGTACTGGGGGGAGGCTAGTGACAGTGACTATGGTTCCGGGCAGGGTACTGGGGGAGGCTAGTAACAGTGACTAAGGTTCAGGGCAGGGTACTGGGGAGGGGCTAGTGACTGTGACTAAGGTTCAGGGCAGGGTACTGGGGGGAGGCTAGTGACAGTGACTAAGGTTCAGGGCAGGGTACTGGGGGAGGCTAGTAACAGTGACTAAGGTTCAGGGCAGGGTACTGGGGGAGGCTAGTGACAGTGACTAAGGTTCAGGGCAGGGTACTGGGGGAGGCTAGTGACAGTGACTAAGGTTCAGGGCAGGGTATTGGGGGAGGCTAGTGACAGTGACTAAGGTTCAGGGCAGGGTACTGGGGGGAGGCTAGTGACAGTGACTAAGGTTCAGGGCAGGGTACTGGGGGGAGGCTAGTGACAGTGACTAAGGTTCAGGGCAGGGTACTGGACGGAGGCTAGTGACTGTGACTAAGGTTCAGGGCAGGGTACTGGGCGGAGGCTAATGACAGTGACTAAGGTTCAGGGCAGGGTATTGGGGGAGGCTAGTGACAGTGACTAAGGTTCAGGGCAGGGTACTGGGGGGAGGCTAGTGACAGTGACTAAGGTTCAGGGCAGGGTATTGGGGGGAGGCTAGTAACAGTCTCTAAGGTTCAGGGCAGGGTACTGGGGGGAGGCTAGTGACAGTGACTAAGGTTCAGGGCAGGGTACTGGGGGGAGGCTAGTGACAGGGACTAAGATTCAGGGCAGGGTATCGGGGGGAGGCTAGTGACAGTGACTAAGGTTCAGGGCAGGGTACTGGGGGGAGGCTAGTGACAGTGACTAAGGTTCAGGGCAGGGTACTGGGTGGAGGCTAGTGACAGTGACTAAGGTGCAGGGCAGGGTACTGGGGGGAGGCTAGTGACAGTGACTAAGGTTCAGGGCAGGGTATTGGGGGGAGGATACTGACAGTGACTAAGGTTCAGGGCAGGGTATTGGGGGGAGGCTAGTGACAGTGACTAAGGTTCAGGGCAGGGTACTGGGGGGAGGCTAGTGACAGGGACTAAGATTCAGGGCAGGGTATTGGGGGGAGGCTAGTGACAGTGACTAAGGTTCAGGGCAGGGTACTGGGGGGAGGCTAGTGACAGTGACTAAGGTTCAAGGCAGGGTACTGGGGGGAGGCTAGTGACAGTGACTAAGGTTCAGGGCAGGGTATTGGGGGGAGGCTAGTGACAGTGACTAAGATTCAGGGCAGGGTATTAGGGGGGGGCTAGTGACAGGTTCAGGGCAGGTTACTGGGCTGAGGCTGGCTAGTGGTGACTGTTTAACAGTCTGATGGCCTGGAGAAAGAAGCTGTTTCTCAGTCTCTCGGTCCCAGCTTTGATGCACCTGTACTGTCTCCGCTTTCTAGACGGTAACGGGGTGAACAGGCCGTGAATGAGGTCCTTGACACTGGGTGCTGTAGATGTCCTGAAGGGGCAGGCAGTGTGCCCCCAGTTAGGGTGAGCCCTGCGGTTGCAGGCGGTGCAATTGGCGTAGCAGGTGGTGATACAACCTGACAGGATGCTCTCACTGGTGCATCTGCAGACGCTTGTGAGTGTCTAAGAGGCCAAGCCAAATTTGTTCAACCTCCTGAGGTTGAAGAGGGGCTGTTGAGCCTTCGTCACCACACTGTCTGTGTGAAGGGACCATTTCAGGTTGTCAGTGATGTGAAAGCCGAGGAACTCAAATATTTTGACCCTCTCCACTGTGGCCTTGTCGATGTTGCTTGGGGCGTGCTCTCTTTGCTGTCTCCTGAAGTCCACGATCTGCTCCTTGGTTTTGTTGATGTTGAGGGAGAGGTTATTTTCCTGGCATCACTCCGCCAAGGCTTTCACCTCCTCCCTGTAGACTGGCTCATCATTGCTCTTGACACATTAGGTACACAACATCTGATCTATACACTGTATTAAAACTTCTTATGGCTGCAAGGGGCAGTATTGAGTAGCCAGTTAAATCGTGCCCATTTCAAACGGCCTCGTACTCAATTCTTGCTCGTACAATATGCATATTATTATTACTATTGGATAGAAAACACTCTCTAGTTTCTAAAACCGTTTGAATTATTTCTCTGAGTGAAACAGAAGTCATTCTGCAGCAGAAATCGATGCTCTGTTCAACTTCCTGCCTATACATGGGCATGATACGTAAGAGTCTACATACACTTCATACACCTTCCCCTGGTTGTCAAGAGGCGGTGAGAGAAAAAATTTCGTGTTTATCTTGGTCTGAGGTGGAATTAAAGCTCTTTGTTTGACGTGACCGTCCACTTCCTGTTTCTGGAGCGCGCGAAAGAGGACATGGATTTGCCTTCTGTTTTGCTCTCGTTATGGACGACTAACATCTCCGTCTTAGATTTTATTTGATACATATGTGACCATATCATCGTAAAGTATGTTTTTTCAATATAGTTTAATCAGATTATTGAAATTTTTTCGGGAGTTTTGCCGTGTTCCGTTCTCTGACTTTGTTTACGTTGGAGAGATCCGTGCCACTTGGCAAGTGCGCTTCCTAAATCGAGAGGGAAAATGAAGGTTCTAAATCCAAACACCGACTGTTCTGGACAAAGGACACCTTGTCCAACATTCTGATGAAAGATCAGCAAAAGTAAGAAACATTTTATGATGCTATTTCATATATCTGTCGAACTGTGTACTAGTCGTGGGCGGCCAACGTTTTGGCTACTCTAAGCTATACCGAAGCTGCATAACGTAATGAAGTTATTTTTAGAATTCTAACACTGTGATTTCATTAATAACTAATGGATCTATCATTTCCTATACAACATGTATTTTTTAGTTATGTTTATGAATAGCTATTTGGTCAGAATATGTGTGTCAGAAAAAGTGTCAGTAAAATATCCGAACGTTGTGGGAAATAGTAGCTACGTTAGCATAATGGGTAACCACTGATTTCAGCTCTAAATATGCACATTTTTGAACAAAACATAAGTGTATGTATAACCTGATGTTATAGGACTGTCATCTGAGGAAGAAAATCAAGGTTAGTCAAAAATTATATATCTTTTGCCTGTTTGTTACGATCACTTACTTTTGCTACTGGGAAATTGCTTGTGTTTTTGGCTATTGTGGCTACGCTAATATAACGCTATATTGTGTTTTCGCTGTAAAACACTTGATAAATCGGAAATATTGTCTGGAATCACAAGATGCCTGTCTTTCAATTGCTGTACACTATGTATTTTTCAGAAATGTTTTATGATGAGTAATTAGGTATTTGACGTTGGTGTCTGTAAATATTATGGCTGCTTTCGGTGCAATTTCTGAATGTAGCTGCAATGTAGACTATGATTTATACCTGAAATATGCACATTTTTCTAACAAAACATATGCTATACAATAAATATGTTATCAGACTGTCATCTGATGAAGTTTTTTCTTGGTTAGTGGCTATTTATATCTTTATTTGGTCGAATTTGTGATAGCTACTGATGGAGTAAAAAACTGTTGGAGTAAAAAAAAGTGGTGTCTTTTGCTAACGTGGTTAGCTAATAGATTTACATATTTTGTCTTCCCTGTAAAACATTTTAAAAATCGGACATGTTGGCTTGATTCACAAGATGTGTACCTTTCATATGCTGTATTGGACTTGTTAATGTGTGAAAGTTAAATATTTTAAAAAAATATCTTTTGAATTTCGCGCCCTGCACTTTGAGCTGGCTGTTGTCATAAGTGTACCGACGTCGGGCTTGCACGCCAAACAGGTTAAAAACAAAAAACAAC
Organism: Salvelinus namaycush; assembly: GCF_016432855.1. Taxonomy (NCBI): domain Eukaryota; kingdom Metazoa; phylum Chordata; class Actinopteri; order Salmoniformes; family Salmonidae; genus Salvelinus; species Salvelinus namaycush. Next base: position 3,823,180 of record NC_052341.1, on the reverse strand, counting down.
GTTTTTTTGTGAGATGTAGACGTTGGTCTGAAGCCCAAAATATGTTATAATTCACATGAGCACCACAAAGCCTACTTCACCCATGCTCTACCAAGGTTTTCCAGCACACAGTGTTGACCTACTACAGTAGCTATGTTGGATGTATATACAGAATACACTGCTAATGTGGACACCTGCTCGTCAACCAGTTCATTCCGAAATCATGGCAATTAATATGGAGTTGGTCCCCTCTTTGCTACTGTAACAGCTGCATCTCAGTGCTAGAGGCGTCACTACAGACAACCTGGTTCGAATCCAGGTTTTATCACAACCGGCCGTGATTGAGAGTCCCATAGGGCGGCGAACAATTGGCCCAGCGTCGTCCAGGTTTGGCCGGTGTAGGCCGTCAGTGTAAATAAGAATTTGTTATTAACTGACCTGCCAAGTTAAACAAAGGTTAAATAACATTTTTAAATTAAAGCCAAACCCAGATTCGTCTGTCGGACTGCCAGATGGTGATTTTCTTCACAATAACAGCACTTACAGTTGACCGGAGCATCTCTAGACCGGCAGAAATTAGACAAAAAAGGTGTAAAGGTGGCATCCAGCACCGTCTGCAACTGCAGAGCATTTTCCAGCAGCATTTTCCAGCAGCATACCACTCTGCATCCCACTGCTGGCTTGCTTCTGAAGCTAAGCAGGGTTGGTCCTGGTCAGTCACTGGATGGGAGACCCGATGCTGCTGGAAGTGGTTTATAACTCCAAGCGGGCTGTCATGTACCTTTTACTGAAGAGTGGCTTCCGTCTGGCCACTATACTATTATGGACTGATTGGTGGAGTGCTGCAGAGATAGTTGTCAATCTGGAAGGTTTTCCCATCTCCACAGAGGAAATCTGGAGCTCTGTCAGTCTGATTATCGGGTTCTTGGTCACCTCCCTGACCAATGCCCTTCTCAACCGATTGCTCAGTTTGGCTGGGCGGCCAGCTCTAGGACGAGTCTTGGTGGTTCTAAACTTCTTCAATTTAAGAATGATGAAGGCCACTGTGTTCTTGGGGACCTTGAATGCTGCAGAAATGTTTTGGTACCCTTCCCCAGATCTTTGCCTCGACACAATCCTGTCTCGGAGCTCTAAGGACAAACTCGACCTCATGGTTTGGTTTATGCTCTGACATGCGCTGTCAACTGTAAGAACTTATATAGACAGATGTGTGTCTTTCCAAATCATGTCCAATCAATTGAATTTACCACAGATGGACTCTAATCAAGTTGTAGAAACATCTCAAGGATGATCAATGAAAACAGGATGCAACTGAGCTCAATTCCGAGTCGCATAGCAAAGTCTGAAAGTCCTTCCTTTTTCTCCGTATGTAGGACTGTGACTGAAGCCATGATTTAATTAGTGCATACTTTAATTACTCAATAGCTGAAATCAGAGCCTTTGAATTTAATTGAACTTTTTTCATGCTCCGTGTGCCCTGGCTAAACAATTTGTAAAGAAAATATTTAATAAACAACATTGATTATTATTCTGCATTGATTATTATATCGTTAGGGATGGCTCAGTCCCTGGAGTTTCCTAGCCCTGTAAAAGAACAGATTGTAAAACATTACTCACAATAACACATATGTTATAATCGCAGATAACTTACTTAAAATTCAATCTACTTTGGCATCATTATCATGTATCAATGTAATGAATGGCTCATTCAGAGTATGGTAATTATAATTTGATAAATCATCAGCAGAAAATGAACTGGATGCCAAAACATTCATTGGAAAGGGGTGTTGAATCGAGGATGATTGTGGTGATGAATTGCGTTAATCGTGCACAGTATGAATCCAGTGAAATGGCTAAGCAGCCCAAGATGGATGGGGCACAGAAGCTGCAAGGTCAGAACACAACACAGAGAGAGAGAGAGAGAGAGCCGAGCCCAGGGAAGCAGAGAGAGGGAAGGAGATTGGGAGGAACAAAAAGGCTGTGCCTATGCACAATTTTTACGAGACTCATTTTTCTACCTGGCTTTTTTATTGTACGCCCTGGACTCTGCCTTGATGATATTGTTAGGCACTCCATCAGTGGGTTTTAGAAACTTATTTTAAGGACAGTTTTTATTTTACCCCTTAGTACGTACCAAAGCTTCCTCCAACCCCCATGTGATAATTGTGATTCCCTTGTGGATGTCCCCGTCCCCCCCAACATGTGTCTGGTGTGAGAGGTCAAACCTCCACCAACCAGATGGAAGCAGAATGTTCATCATGGAACACTGTCACCTGGTAACCTATTCCATCCACTATAAAATGTCCTCTCTCTTTTCAGAATGTAAGACGGGCTCCCACTGGTTTACAACAACAATCCCACCCTTGGCTCTGGTTAAAAGTAAGGCACCATATAGGGAATAGGGTGCCATTTGGGACACAGCCCAAGAGCAAAGAGGAAGGGTGTTTCTGACACTTGGCTGCCTCATTCATCAATCCCCTTCATTCGTAGGCCCCCGTCTAACGGTGAAAATGAAAAGATTTCAAAATACCGAGTGCCAGGCAGAAGCTCGTTCCAGCAGTCAATCAATCAATCAAATGTATTTATAAAGCCCTTTTTACATCAGCAGAAACCGAGCCTAAAACCCCCAAACAGCAAGCAATGCAGTCATCCATCACGCAGCAATCGCCAGTCAGGCTTCCCAGCAGCCGCACGGACGTAGCGTAGACGTACATTCCACTGACCCTAATCTGTGATGCCTTACTGGGCTGGGTGCCACCTGCTGGAGAATTCTTAAAGGATCCCTTCATTAGTGATGGCCCTGGTCAAAAGTAGTGCACTACAAAGGGAGTAAGGGTGCCATTTGGGATGCAGAGGAGTCTGGGAGAAGACTGAGGACTGAGGCCTATCTGTTATAGAGTGGAACCAAGGTATCCAACCTCTCCACCTATCCATCCACCGTCACTAGCATTTGCATGTTTGATCACAAACCCAGTTGGTGATATTTGATTTCTACAGTACATAATGAGGATTTCAAGATTACGTCAGTGAAATACAATCAAAACATTTCATGCTAAATCAACTGATATATCCTTTTGTTTATCCTCATGAAATTATAACATAAGGCCAGATAATATATTGCACCACACGTCCAATCCACAAACTGCACATAAAACCCCATACCAACTGAAACAACAGCAGTAAATACATTACCAACTGAATCAACAGCAGTAAATACATTACCAACTGAAACAACAACAGTAAATACATTACCAACTGAAACAACAACAGTAAATACATTACCAACTGAAACAACAACAGTAAATGCATTACCAGCTGAAACAACAACAGTAAATACATTACCAACTGAAACAACAACAGTAAATACATTACCAGCTGAAACAACAACAGTAAATACATTACCAACTGAAACAACAACAGTAAATACATTACCAACTGAAACAACAACAGTAAATACATTACCTACTGAAACAACAGCAGTAAATACATTACCAGCTGAAACAACAACAGTAAATACATTACCTACTGAAACAACAGCAGTAAATACATTACCAGCTGAAACAACAACAGTAAATACATTACCAACTGAAACAACAACAGTAAATACATTACCAACTGAAACAACAACAGTAAATACATTACCAACTGAAACAACAGCAGTAAATACATTACCAACTGAAACAACAACAGTAAATACATTACCAACTGAATCAACAGCAGTAAATACATTACCAACTGAAACAACAGCAGTAAATACATTACCAACTGAAACAACAACAGTAAATACATTACCAACTGAATCAACAACAGTAAATACATTACCAAAGCCCCAAAAGAGATAATTTCCATCGTAAATCCCTGTTACTGACTTCTCTATGGACCTCGCTACCATCCCACTGAAGTACCAGAACAGACAACTTGTGTTTTATGTAGGTACATTATATCTGCCCAAATCCCCTCTCTGACTGACTTCTTCAGTATTCTCTCCCCTCCCACTGTGACGGCAGTAGGCTAGGTTCAGCTAGGTTACCTTGCTGCTGTGAGATAGCTAGCCTCCACCTCTCTGGCTCTCTCTGGCTCAGACAGTCCCAGTTCAACCCAGTGCTCTATCGAGTGTTAGTTAGCATACAGGAGGACAGGACCGGGACAACATCCCAAATAGCACCCTATTCTCTGTATAGTGCACTACTTTTGACCAGGGCCCATAGGCCTGTGGTCAAAAGTAGTGCACTATAATGGAAACGGAGTGGAATCTGCTCTGCTCTCTGACCCCAGCGCTGGCAATTATAGAGAGATAATTCCCTAAACCCCACAGCTAAGTGTGTTTCTGGCACATTTCTCCTTATCTCTGGCTAGCTAGCTACCAGTTGGTCTTCCTGGTACATATTACAGCTGTGTAATGTGACCTGTCTACTTTGCCTACTAAGTCTCAGAAGGGAACAATGATTATGTCCATTTAAAAAAAAAAAAAAATTCTCTCTCACCAATTTCATGGTATCCAATTGCTACAACTCCCGCACAGACTCGGGAGAGGCAAAGGTCGAGAGCCATGCGTCCTCAGAAACCCAACCCAACCAAGCCGCACTGCTTCTTAACACAGCACGCATTCAACCCGGAAGCCAGCCGCACCAATGTCTTGGAGGAAACACCGTGCACTGCGCCCAGCCCGCCACAGGAGTCGCTAGTGCACGATGAGACAAGGACATCCCTACCGACCAAACCCTCTTTAACCCGGACGACGCTAGGCCAATTGTGCGCCGCCCCATGGGCCTCCCGGTCGCGGCTGGCTGCGACAGAGCCTGGGCTCAAACCCAGAGTCTCTGGTGGCACAGTCTCTGGTGGCACAGCTGCCTTAGACCACTGCGCCACCCGGGAGTCCCTGATTACATCACAATTGACACAATTTTCATATAATGTAACAACTTTTGACCGATCTAACATGGTGCACTAAATATGGTATAGGTTTCCATTTGGGACCTATCCAATAAAACTTCTAAAACATCGTTGTTTCCATAATATATCACACATTGTTTCTATAGTATATCACATTGTTTCTATAATATATCACACATTGTTTCCATAATATATCACACATTGTTTCCATAATATATCACACATTGTTTCCATAATATATCACACATTGTTTCCATAATATATCACACATTGTTTCCATAATATATCACACATTGTTTCTATAGTATATAACACATTGTTTCCATAATATATCACACATTGTTTCCATAATATATCACACATTGTTTCCATAATATATCACACATTGTTTCCATAATATATCACACATTGTTTCTATAGTATATCACACATTGTTTCCATAATATATCACACATTGTTTCCATAATATATCACACATTGTTTCCATAATATATCACACATTGTTTCCATAATATATCTCACATTGTTTCCATAATATATCACACATTGTTTCCATAATATATCACACATTGTTTCCATAATATATCTCACATTGTTTCCATAATATATCACACATTGTTTCCATAATATATCACACATTGTTTCCATAATATATCACACATTGTTTCCATAATATATCACACATTGTTTCCATAATATATCACACATTGTTTCCATAATATATCTCACATTGTTTCCATAATATATCACACATTGTTTCCATAATATATCACACATTGTTTCCATAATATATCACACATTGTTTCCATAATATATCACACATTGTTTCCATAATATATCACACATTGTTTCTATGGTATATCTCACACTGTTTCCATAATATATCACACATTGTTTCCATAATATATCACACATTGTTTCTATGGTATATAACACATAGTCAAGCCTACATGTCACACTTCACACGTACAGTAGGGTAAACATACCCATTAAGCCACCTCCCATGTCTGGATTGAAAATAAAAATACATTATTTAGGTCATATTTTCACATGGTATCAAATGAATGATACTAAGAAAATACAAATACTGTACTTCTCTCAATAGCAAATGTGCAACAATGGTTTACTGTGGCCATTATCATCTAATAATTGGATAAACAATTTCCTTTTCTCAAATACAAATTACAATCAGAATACATGCAACAAATGGAAGTTGCATCATCCACAAGCAGCAAATATACTCTCTTGTAATCTCCAAGCCCTGGTTTGTCTGTGTGACTCTAATGCTCAATATTCTTCCTATTTTGTTAACTATCTGCAATTATCTCCCTGTCAAAAGTGACAAATTCTCCCCATATCCTGCCTGGCAGTTCCATCAGCCGGACACCAGGCTCATGTGATGGAGACCAAATCATCGCCATAGCTCTGAGGCCTGACAGACAATGTGGTGCCTTGGAAAAGCTACGCCCAGGAAGAAAAAAACACCCTCCTCTCCTCCAGTCCTCCCCTCCTCCCCTTCTCCTCCTCTCTACTCCTTCTCCTCCAGTCCTCCCCTCATCCCCTTCTCCTCCTCTCTACTCCTTCTCCTCCAGTCCTCCCCTCCTCCCCCTCTCTACTCCTTCTCCTCCAGTCCTCCCCTCCCCTTCTCCTCCTCTCCTCCAGTCCTCCCCTCTTCCCCTTCTCCTCCTCTCTACTCCTTCTCCTCCAGTCCTCCCCTCCCCTTCTCCTCCTCTCCTCCAGTCCTCCCCTCCTCCCCTTCTCCTCCTCTCTACTCCTTCTCCTCCAGTCCTCCCCTCCCCTTCTCCTCCTCTCCTCCAGTCCTCCCCTCCTCCCCTTCTCCTCCTCTCTACTCCTTCTCCTCCAGTCATCCCCTCCCCTTCTCCTCCTCTCCTCCAGTCCTCCCCTCCTCCCCTTCTCCTCCTCTCTACTCCTTCTCCTCCAGTCCTCCCCTCTCCTCCTCTCCACTCCTTCTCCTCCTCTCCTCCCCTTCTCCTCCCCTCCCCTCCTCTCCACTCCTTCTCCTCCTCTCCTCCCCTCCTCTCCACTCATTCTCCTCCGCTCCACTCCTTCTCCTCCTCTCCTCCCCTTCTCCTCCTCTCCCCTCCTCTCCACTCCTTCTCCTCCTCCCCTCTCCTCCTCTCCACTCCTTCTCCTCCTCTCCCCTCCTCTCCACTCCTTCTCCTCCTCTCCTCCCCTTCTCCTCCTCTCCCCTCCTCTCCACTCCTTCTCCTCCTCTCCTCCCCTTCTCCTCCTCTCCCCTCCTCTCCACTCCTTCTCCTCCTCTCCTCCAGTCCTCCCCTCCTCTCCACTCCTTCTCCCCTTCTCCTCTCTACTCCTTCTCCTCCTCTCCTCTCCACTCCTCTCCTCCCACTCCTCTCCTCCAGTCCTCCCCTCCCCTCCTCCCCTCCCCTCCTCCCCTCCTCTCCACTCATTCTCCTCCTCTCCTCCCCTCTCCTCCTCTCCACTCCTTCTCCTCCTCTCCTCCCCTTCTCCTCCTCTCCCCTCCTCTCCACTCCTTCTCCTCCTCTCCTCCCCTCCTCTCCACTCATTCTCCTCCTCTCCACTCCTTCTCCTCCTCTCCTCCCCTTCTCCTCGTCTCCACCCCTCTCCACTCCTTCTCCTCCTCCCCTCTCCTCCTCTCCACTCCTTCTCCTCCTCTCCCCTCCTCTCCACTCCTTCTCCTCCTCTCCTCCCCTTCTCCTCCTCTCCCCTCCTCTCCACTCCTTCTCCTCCTCCCCTCCCCTCCCCTCCTCCCCTTCTCTCCACTCCTTCTCTTCCTTCTCCTCATCTCCTCCTCTCCCCGTGAGAGGAGTTCAAATACAACAGATTCTATATGGGCTTCATCCCAAATGGCACCCTATTCTCTATATAGACCAGATCAAAAACAGTGCACTATATAGGGAATAGGGTGCCATTTGGGACGTAGTCTGTTTTCAAAATATATATTATTATTAATCGACTTTGCAGAGGGGCCGTTTAATCTTGTGCCAAGTCGCAGTCATCGTTTTACCTTGGGCTGGTTTCTCCTTACAGATGGGCCCCGAAAAACAGGAACTATGCTTTACCGTTCCTACACTGCAAAGACAAAGGGAGTGTGTTGTTCTGCTGCAGCAGTGTCAGTGAGATAATAACCTGATTAATTAGGCTTTATAGTATCAGAGGAAATACAACGAGATTATGAGAGAAGAGATCGGACACACAAGCGTGTTATAGCACTACATTGCTTTGGTCCAGTGATAATTCTAATATTTTTTAAATGATGTTCAAAGACCAACACATCCTGTATGAATGCTATACTTTATTGCGTCAACAAGGACGACATGGTGGTCCATGAACAATGATCAGAAAAACGTTGCAGTCTAGACCTACGGTAATGCCATGTGCATACTCTATTACAAATACTCCTTAAATCCTGACCAATGTGTACGACTAAACAGATACATTTGGGTATCGAGTATCCACTAAACATGTCATTGTTTTCCACTTCCCTCACCCCAACCTCCTCCCAGTCCATGTCCACCAGATAAATAGCCTGCATGTTTTTAACAGCACCGTGCTAGTTTGGTACAGAGACGACAGATAGCACACCTCCTGCTCCCACACAGGAGTCACAAGTCAGGTCCCAAAGCCAGAATGACATGTCAATCAGAGGGACGTGATAGGGCAGTACATGACCCCTCTCGGCTCTTTGATCTCGCACCCCCATTTGAACCGAGCCTCTACGACTGATGTGATTGGTTACCCCAGCTGAACGAGCTACCTGATAGGTTAGTTTATCTATGCCAAGCAATAAGCTAGGCTATAATCACTCTGGGTGTTTTTTTTGTTATTGTTGTCTGTATCTATTCGGCCTCGGAGATGAACTGTAACCTTTCAGAGAGGGTTTGGCTGTGTTTCACTGGGAAACGGGACTTTATGTCAGCTCCTTTGCAATTTCCTTCCATTCTACTCTAGCAGTAGAAAACTAAGAACATTAGTTTTAATGTGACTTGCCAAGCCTAAATGAAAAGATAGTTAACTCTAATGGCCTTACAATTAATGAAAAGAGAGCTAACTAATGACACTACAATTAATTGCCCAAATAGACAGACATCCATTGACTTTATTACTTGATAATGGATTATGCCATTAAGTCAGCCAGGGTCACCTTGCGTATCAGACACAATGGCTAATATATTGGAATAAGATACATTCAGATAGGACTGCTAAAACGGATTAGAAGATCCCTCATCCACCATGCAGAGGCAAGTTCTCCCAGGAGTGTACTGTGTGTCTGTGTGTCTGTGTGTGTGTGTTTAGAAGCCTTAACAGATCCCAGCCCATCAAGGAGCAGATTCACAGCCCTTTCCTGCAGTCAAATGACCAAAGCGCCATCTAGTGGCCTCATGGGTGGGAAATCCAGTGTTTCTATGTCAAACAGTTTTGTTATATTTCAGTCTTCTGTGATGTACATAAAGTGTAATATTGTGAGGCAAACTCTGACATGGTACACCTGTCTTCTTTTTTGTAAGCGTATAACCATGTGTGAAGGGTCTACTTTTGTTTCAACATAGATTTACTTAAGACTTCCAAGAAACACTGTGTGACCCTGATTTATCCCATTGCAGTAAAATGTTAATCATTAGAGCTACATTCTAATCTCGGAGCCAAAAGTTCATCACTAAAATGGTTTGTTTTCTTAATGTATATGAGCGATTCATATTGTGTCTCTGCAAATTGAAGCGTAATGTTGTGACGCGTTCTTGGTTGAGTAAGCCCACATCCAACTCACTTCAAAATGTCACATTCAGAACTACAATGTCAACATTCAACTGTACCTTTGGTATTTGATATTTTATTATGGAGCCCCATTAGCTGTTGCAAAAGCAGCAGCTACTCTTCCTGGGCTCCACACAAAACATGAAACATAATACAGAATGACATCATACAGAACATCATTAGACAAGAACAGCTCAAGGGCATAACTACATACACTTTCCATACTGTGAATGTGTTCCTTGGAAAAAGGGTTGAGAGAATTGAAAGCTCGATAGAACAAAAACCACTTAGTCCAACCACCATGTCCCAAACCTAAAAGTGTGTGGGCGTCCCAAATGGCACCCTACTCCCTATATAGTGCACTACTTTTGAGCTATGGGGTCATTTGGGAGGCAGCCTCTGTATTATGGGCCCCACAATAGTGTGACATTGGTTGATGCTCAATGTTAAATTCAAATCTCCCTACCAGATCAGATAAGATCAGATCTATGCCAATATGACACCAATGTTGATGAAACCTCGCAAATTAACTTGGGAGGGTCACAACATGCTCTGCGCATCCCATCATGATCCGGTCGACCGTTATGGAGAACCACATATCCACATACCAGATTTTTTTTACAGGGTCGTTAGGATTTAGGTTAATTGCCACCACCTAGCTCAAATTCTAGACACCGGATGAAAACTAGACTACAGTCCATAAGCCATTAGACTTAGTTCTATTTGGACTAAAGAAGTTTGTAGGCGCAACAGTTTAAAACATAAAAAAAATAATAATGTATTGCTCTCACGTGCCTATTGACATTCAGTGTTGTGTTACCTTTGTGTGGCATTTTTTTGACAACGCCAACATATTTTTCTGCTGAATCTCAGAGTTCTAAAACCAGGTCCAGCAACTTGGTTGCCGCGCAACAGCAGCACTGCTTGTAGATAGCTGGACGCTAGCAGCAGCTATGTAGCTAGCTAACACCAGTCGGCTAAGAGGCAAGCTAAGAACGCAAAAGAAGTTAGCCATATTTTACTATTGAAGGTTTTACATATACAGCGCCTTTAAAAAGTATTTACACCTCTTGACTTATTCTACATTTTGTTGTGTTACAGCCTGAATTCAAAATGGATTAAATATTTGTTTTTTCTCACCCATCAACACACAATACGCAATAATGACGAAGTGAAAACAAATTTGTAATTTTTTTGCTAATTTGTTGTCACGTTCCTGACCTGTTTTCTGTTGTTTTTTATGTGTGTGATGGTCAGGGCGTGAGTTTTGGGTGGGCAGTCTATGTTTTCCGTTTCTATGTTGGTTTTGGGTTGCCTGGTATGGCTCTTGATTAGAGGCAGGTGTTTTGCGTTTTCCTCTAATTGAGAGTCATATTAAGGTAGGGTGTTCTCACTGTTTGTTTGTGGGTGATTGTCTTCCGTGTCAGTGTATGTGCGCACCATACGGGACTGTTTCATTGTCGTTAGGTATTTGTAGTCTGTTCCTGTTCGTGCGTTCTTCACGTTGTATGTAAGTTCGTGTCCAGGTCTGTTTACTTCGTTTTGTTGTTTTGTAAGTATCAAGTGTTCTTCGTGTGTTTAGTTTCGTCTTGTTTATTAAAATTCATTATGTATTCACAACCCGCTGCATTTTGGTCTTTCGATCCTTCTCTCCTCTCCTCGTTTGAGGAGGAGGATTACGACACCCGTTACATTTGTTGAAAAATAAATACAGAAATATCTCAGTTACATAAGCATTCACACTTGTGTCAATACATGTTAGAATCACCTTTGTCAGCGATGACAGCTGTTAGTCTTTCTGGGTAAGTCTAAGAGCTTTGCATACCTGGATTGTACAATATTTGCACATTAATCTTTTTAAAATTCCAGGAACATTCAATGTCGTCTTGGTAAGCAACTCCTGTGTATATTTGTCTCCCAGTGTCTGTTGGAAAGCAGACTGAACCAAGATTTCCTCTAGGATTTTGCCTGTGATTAGCTCAATTCAGTTTATTTTTATCCTAAAAAACTCCCTAGTCCTTGCCGATGACAAGAATACCCATAACATGATGCAGCCACCACCATGCTTGAAAATATGAAGAGTGGTACTCAGTGATGTGTTGTGTTGGATTTGCCCCAAACGTAACACTTTGTATTCAGGACATAAAATTAATTTCTTTGTCAAAAAATTTTAACTTTTACTTTAGTGCCTTATTGTAAACAGACCCATGTTTTGGAAATATTTTTATTCTGTACAGGCTTTCTTTTTTTTCACTCTGTCATTTACGTTAGTATTGTGGAGTAACTGCAATGTTGTTGATCCTCAGTTTTCTCTTATCACAGCCATTTCCTTCCTCTCCGGGCAACCGAGCAAGGAAGGACGCCTGTATCTCTTTAGTGTTTTTTTTGTTGTACATTTTATTTAACTTTTATTTAAATAGGGAAGTCAGTTAAGAACAAATTCTTATTTACAATGACGGCCTACCTCGGCCAAACCCGGACGACGCTGGGCCAATTGTGCGCCGCCCTATGGGACTCCCAATCACGGCCGGATGTGATGCAGCCTGCAATCGAATCAGGGACTGTAGTGACTCCTCTTGCACTGAGATGCAGTGCCTTAGACCGCTGTGCCACTCAGGAGCCCAAACTGGGTACATTGATACACCATCCAAAGTGTAATGAATAACTTCACCATGCTCAAAGGGATATTCAATGTCTGCTTCTCAAGTGCTTCTCATTTGAGAGGCATATACAGCATCTGACAACATTGAATTTAAGTGTGGGAGCCGTTGGGTTCCTCTCTGACCCTGGCATTTCTTCTCCACGCTCTCTGTTCTCTCCCTGTTCTCATTATTGATAACGTGTCGCCTGCAGGGCCTCTTCTCTCTCTGTTCTGATTATTGATAATGCTCGGCCTGCAGTGCCTCTTCTCTCTGTTCTGATTATTGATAATGCTCGGCCTGCAGTGCCTCTTCTCTCTGTTCTGATTATTGATAATGCTCGGCCTGCAGTGCCTCTTCTCTCTGTTCTGATTATTGATAATGCTCGGCCTGCAGTGCCTCTTCTCTCTGTTCTGATTATTGATAATGCTCGGCCTGCAGTGCCTCTTCTCTCTGTTCTGATTATTGATAATGCTCGGCCTGCAGTGCCTCTTCTCTCTGTTCTGATTATTGATAATGCTCGGCCTGCAGTGCCTCTTCTCTCTGTTCTGATTATTGATAATGCTCGGCCTGCAGTGCCTCTTCTCTCTGTTCTGATTATTGATAATGCTCGGCCTGCAGTGCCTCTTCTCTCTGTTCTGATTATTGATAATGCTCGGCCTGCAGTGCCTCTTCTCTCTGTTCTGATTATTGATAATGCTCGGCCTGCAGTGCCTCTTCTCTCTGTTCTGATTATTGATCATGCTCGGCCTGCAGTGCCTCTTCTCTCTGTTCTGATTATTGATAATGCTCGGCATGCAGTGCCTCTTCTCTCTGTTCTGATTATTGATAATGCTCGGCCTGCAGTGCCTCTTCTCTCTCTGTTCTGATTATTGATCATGCTCGGCATGCAGTGCCTCTTCTCTCTCTGTTCTGATTATTGATAATGCTCGGCCTGCAGTGCCTCTTCTCTCTCTGTTCTGATTATTGATAATGCTCGGCCTGCAGTGCCTCTTCTCTCTCTGTTCTGATTATTGATAATGCTCGGCATGCAGTGCCTCTTCTCTCTCTGTTCTGATTATTGATAATGCTCGGCCTGCAGTGCCTCTTCTCTCTCTGTTCTGATTATTGATAATGCTCGGCCTGCTGTGCTTCTTCTCTCTCTGTTCTGATTATTGATAATGCTCGGCCTGCTGTGCTTCTTCTCTCTCTGTTCTGATTATTGATAATGCTCGGCATGCAGTGCCTCTTCTCTCTCTGTTCTGATTATTGATAATGCTCGGCCTGCAGGGCCTCTTCTCTCTCTGTTCTGATTATTGATAATGCTCGGTCTGCAGTGCCTCTTCTCTCTCTGTTCTGATTATTGATAATGCTCGGCCTGCAGTGCCTCTTCTCGTTTGTCATGATTATTGCAGAATTTGTAAAGTGTCATCTCTGATCTCGGATCAATGGCTTGTCGACTTCCGCTTTGTCATATTGATAGCGCAAACAGCCTTTCATTTCTCAATGAGACCCCTCTTTACAGCCTTTCTCATTGAGACCCATCTTTACAGCCTTTCTCATTGAGACCCATCTTTACAGCCTTTCTCAATGAGACCCCTCTTTACAGCCTTTCTCAATGAGACCCATCTTTACAGCCTTTCTCATTGAGACCCATCTTTACAACCTTTCTCATTGAGACCCATCTTTACAGCCTTTCTCATTGAGACCCATCTTTACAGCCTTTCTCATTGAGACCCATCTTTACAGCCTTTCTCATTGAGACCCATCATTACAGCGTTTCTCAATGAGGCCCCTCTTTACAGCCTTTCTCAATCAGGCCCCTCTTGGTTCTATTAACTGTCTGTCTGGGAGGGGAACCCCCCCCCGTTGCTAGGTCAGTCTATACATATCATCCCTCCAATATATCACCCTGACAGTTTTATATAACACACACACACACACACACACACACACACACCTACACACACACACCTACGCACACACACGCACACACCTACACACACACACACACACCTACACACGCACACACAAGCACACACAAGCACACACAAGCACCCACGCGCACACATGCGAACACGGACACACGAACCACACACAGTGGTACTGTCTTACTATTGACCCCACCAATCTAGAAAATGAATACGAGTTTCCTGTATTGGTTCAATTCCATACACAGAATATACATGCAGGTTAAAACAACCCAGGGCTGGCCTACCACAAGCTCAAAGCTATGATCTTCTAACATAACAGGCTTTATTCAATTACATTGATAGAGAGATGTTGGGGGGGGGGGGGGTTGTGGAACAATAACTGGTATAGACTATGGCTGTGTCCCAAGTGGCATAATTTTCTGTTTAATGCACTACTTTTGACATTGCACATAATATAGAGAATAGGATGTCATATGGGACACAACCTAGTAGACACGACTAGCTGATGATCTGTCTCCGTAAAGGACTGGTACTGTACCTGTAACCAGCCCAGTAACCACCCCCACAGACATGACCCAGTCCATGTCTGTCTCTACCTATGCCACCATATTCCTTTTCCCCTTACTCTCTCTGCGAATGGCTGAGCAGGCCTGACAGGCGGATTCAGTTTCGTCTGGATGTATTTAAATGCACTTTCCTGCTCTGACAGCCAGCCTTTTCTGTTCTGTTCTGCCAGCCATTTTCTAGCGTCAGCCCGCATCCCAAATGGAAACATTTTCCCTATATTGTGCACTACTTTTGATCAGAGGGCCCTGGTCAAAAGTAGCGGACTATATCGGGATAAGATTGCCATTTGGGTCACAGCCCCAGTCTTCACAATACTCTGGGCAGCCACTACGTTGACAGACCCCTGTCACTACCCATCATCCTCTGCTCCTGCTCTGCTCTACACTAGATCCCGCTTACCCGCCTCTAAGCACGCAGACCCACTTTCACAATTATTTATTTTGACAAGCCATCCATCAGCTTTAACTTTAAAGCACTTTTCTACTGATATCCATTGTTACACTTCTGTGCTGTCTTTTCACGCAGCCAGCGAGGCAGGAAGTGCAGCGCACCGTGAGAGGATATGTGAGAGAATATGATACCACATTTTCAAACTAGCGAACCGTGTAAATCTACTTTGTCCCTCTTTGCTATTTTTTTCCCACATTTTATACGTTCCATTTTACGGTGTGAATTATGCATATTTGTTGGGAATAATATGCCCTTGTCAAATCCGATTAGTGTGCCCTAAATTGCGCTGTCAAAAAGGGTTCTAATTTGTCAGCTATTGGAGGGGCGTGGACTCGAGTCAAGCTGAAATGAGCATCTCAACTGTTAAAAAGTGTCTACTGCATGCTGTAATTTGAGGAATTTAAAAGTGCAGTAAATATTGATGAGATATTATCTCCTTAATGCTGATAATAACAGAGCCATCAAACTTTGTGTGATTTGAAAATTCTATATATTATTGCTGAGGAAAGTCATGATCAAATCAACACAATGGTGTGTAATGTGGTCCTCAATGACTCAGTTGGTAGAGCGTGTTGCTTGCAACATCAAGGATGGAACGTTCGATTCCTGGGGCCTCCCATATATAAAATAAATGAATGCATGCATGACTGTAAGTCACTTTGAATGAAAGTGTCTGCTAAATGGCATATATTATTATAGACAGTACAGAAATATAAACACACCATGTAAAGTGTTGGGCCCATGTTTCATGAGCCGAAAGAAAAGTTCCCAGAAACTTTCCATACTCACAAAAAGCTTATTTCAAATCACATTTTGTGCATAAATTTGTTTACATAAAATGGTATTCAGAATTTCTCATTTGCCAATATAATCCATCATCCTGACAGGTGTGGCATATCAGTAAGCTGATGAAAAAGGTGCACCTTGTGCTGGGGACGATAAAAAGCCACTCAAAAATGTGCAATTTTGTCTCACAACACAATGCCAAAGATGTCTCAAGGTTTGAGGGAGCATGTGATTGGTATGCTGACTGCAGGAATGTCCACCAGAGCTGTTTCCAGAAAATAGAAGGTTAACTTCTCTACCATCAGCCGGTTTAGAGAATTTTGCAGTACGTGCAACCAGCCTCACAAACACGGACGATGTGTAACCACACCAGCACAGGTCCTCCACATTAAGCTTCTTCATCTGCGGGATCATCTGAGACCAGCCACCCGGACAGCTGAATAAACTATGAGTTTGAACAACCGAAGAATTGCTGTACAAACTGTCAGAAACTGTTTCAGGGAAGCTCATCTGCGTGCTCGTCATCCTCACCAGGGTCTTGTCCTGACTGAACATCCGTGGGAACATGCTCACCTTCGATGGCCACTGGCACGCTGGAGAGGTGTGCTCTAAACGGACGAAACCCAGTTTCAACAGTACTGGGCAGATGGTCAGTGATGAACTCCATCCCTCCAGACAGTGATAACTATACCTCTCCAGAAAGTGATTAACTTTACCCCTTCAGTCAGTTATTAAAAATACCCCTCCAGTCAGTGATTATCTCTAGCCCTCCAGTCAGTGATTAACTATACCCCTCCAGAAAGTGATTATCTCTACCCTTCCAGTCAGTGATTTATTAAACTCCATACCCCTCCAGTCAGTGATGAACTATACCCCTCCAGTCAGTGATTTAATTATACCCCTCCAGTCAGTGATTATCTCTACCCCTCCAGTCAGTGATTAATTATACCCCTCCAGTCAGTGATTATCTCTACCCCTCCAGTCAGTGAATATCTCTACCCCTCCAGTCAGTGATTATCTCTACCCCTCCAGTCAGTGATTATCTCTACCCCTTTAGTCAGTGATTAACTATACCCCTCCAGTCAGTGATTATCTATACCCCTCCAGTCAGTGATTATCTCTACCCCTCCAGTCAGTGATTAACTATATCCCTCCAGTCAGTGATTAACTGTACCCCACCAGTCAGTGATTAACTATAACACTACAGTCAGTCATTAACTATACCCCTCCAGTCAGTGATTAACTATATCCCTCCAGTCAGTGATTAACTATACCCCTACAGTCAGTGATTAACTATACCCCTCCAGTCAGTGATTAACTATATCCCTCCAGTCAGTGATTAACTGTACCCCACCAGTCAGTGATTAACTCAACCCCTCCAGTCAGTGATTATCTCTACCCCTCCAGTCAGTGATTATCTCTACCCCTTTAGTCAGTGATTAACTATACCCCTCCAGTCAGTGATTATCTATACCCCTCCAGTCAGTGATTATCTCTACCCCTCCAGTCAGTGATTAAATTTACCCCTACAGTCAGTGATTAACTATACCCTATACCCCTCCAGTCAGTGATTATCTCTACCCCTCCAGTCAGTGATTTTCTCTACCCCTCCAGTTAATGATTAACTCTACCCCTCCAGTTAATGATTAACTATACCCTTCCAGTCAGTGATTAACTATACCCCTCCAGACAGTTATTACCGATACCCCTCCAGTCAGTGATTAACGCTTCCCCTCCAGTCAGTGATTATCTAAACCCCTCCAGTCAGTGATTAACTCTACCCCTCCAGTCAGTGATTAACTCTACCCCTCCAGTCAGTGATTAACTCTACCCCTCCAGTCCGTGATTATCTATACCCTATACCCCTCCAGACAGTGATTAACTCTACCCCTCCAGTCAGTGATTAACTCTACCCATCCCGTCAGTGATTAACTATACCCTATACCCCCCTCCCCCCAGTCAGTGATTAACTATACCCCTCCAGTCAGTGATTAACTATATCCCTCCAGTCAGTGATTATCTCTACCCCTCCAGTCAGTGATTAACTATATCCCTCCAGTCAGTGATTAACTGTACCCCACCAGTCAGTGATTAACTATAACACTACAGTCAGTCATTAACTATACCCCTCCAGTCAGTGATTAACTATATCCCTCCAGTCAGTGATTAACTGTACCCCACCAGTCAGTGATTAACTCAACCCCTCCAGTCAGTGATTATCTCTACCCCTCCAGTCAGTGATTATCTCTACCCCTTTAGTCAGTGATTAACTATACCCCTCCAGTCAGTGATTATCTATACCCCTCCAGTCAGTGATTAACTATACCCCTCCAGTCAGTGATTATCTCTACCCCTCCAGTCAGTGATTAACTATATCCCTCCAGTCAGTGATTAACTATACCCCTCCAGTCAGTGATTAACTATATCCCTCCAGTCAGTGATTAACTATACCCCTCCAGTCAGTGATTAACTATACCCCTCCAGTCAGTGATTAACTATACCCTATACCCCCTCAGTCAGTGATTAACTATACCCTATACCCCCCCAGTCAGTGATTAACTATACCCCTCCAGTCAGTGATTAACTATATCCCTCCAGTCAGTGATTAACTATACCCTATACCCCCTCAGTCAGTGATTAACTATACCCCTCCAGTCAGTGATTAACTATATCCCTCCAGTCAGTGATTAACTATACCCTATATCTCTCCAGTCAGTGATTAACTATACCCATCCAGTCAGTGATTAACTATACCCCTCCAGTTAGTGAATATCTAACCCCCCCCAGTCAGTGATTAACTCTACCCCTCCAGTCAGTGATTAACTCTACCCCTCCAGTCAGTGATTAACTCTACCCCTCCAGTCAGTGATTAACACTACCCCTCCAGCTGGTGATTAACTCTACCCCTCCAGTCAGTGATTAACTCTACCCCTCCAGACAGTAATTAAATATACCCCTCCAGTCAGTGATTAACTATACCCTATACCCCTCCAGTCAGTGATTATCTCTACCCCTCCAGTCAGTGATTTTCTCTACCCCTCCAGTTAATGATTAACTCTACCCCTCCAGTTAATGATTAACTATACCCTTCCAGTCAGTGATTAACTATACCCCTCCAGACAGTTATTAACTATACCCCTCCTGTCAGTGATTAACTCTACCCCTCCAGTTAATGATTAACTCTACCCCTCCAGACAGTGATTAACTATACCCCTCCAGACAGTGATTAACTATACCCCTCCAGTCAGTGATTAACTCTACCCCTCCAGCCAGTGGTTAACTCTACCCCTCCAGTCAGTGATTAACTGTACCCCTCCAGCCAGTGATTAACACTACCCCTCCAGTCAGTGATTAACACTACCCCTCCAGTCAGTGATTAACTATACCCCTCCAGTCAGTGATTAACTAAACCCCTCCAGTCAGTGATTAACTATACCCCTCCAGTCAGTGATTAACTATACCCCTCCAGTCAGTGATTAACACTACCCCTCCAGTCAGTGATTAACTAAACCCCTCCAGTCAGTGATTAACTCTACACCTCCAGTCAGTGATTAACTCTACCCCTCCAGTCAGTGATTAACTAAACCCCTCCAGTCAGTGATTAACTCTACACCTCCAGACAGTGATTAACTCTACACCTCCAGACAGTGATTAACTAAACCCCTCCAGTCAGTGATTAACTATACCCTATACCCCTCCAGTCAGTGATTATCTCTACACCTCCAGTCAGTGATTAACTCTACACCTCCAGTCAGTGATTAACACTACCCCTCCAGTCAGTGATTAACTAAACCCCTCCAGTCAGTGATTATCTCTACACCTCCAGTCAGTGATTAACTCTACACCTCCAGACAGTGATTAACTCTACACCTCCAGACAGTGATTAACTCTACCCCTCCAGACAGTGATTAAATATACCCCTCCAGTCAGTGATTAACTATACCCTATACCCCTCCAGTCAGTGATTATCTCTACACCTCCAGTCAGTGATTAACTCTACACCTCCAGTCAGTGATTAACACTACCCCTCCAGTCAGTGATTAACTAAACCCCTCCAGTCAGTGATTAACTCTACACCTCCAGACAGTGATTAACTCTACCCCTCCAGTCAGTGATTAACTATACCCCTCCAGTCAGTGATTAACTAAACCCCTCCAGTCAGTGATTAACTATACCCCTCCAGTCAGTGATTAACTAAACCCCTCCAGTCAGTGATTAACTATACCCCTCCAGTCAGTGATTAACTATACCCTATACCCCTCCAGTCAGTGATTATCTCTACCCCTCCAGTCAGTGATTAACTATACCCATCCAGCCAGTGATTAACTCTACCCCTCCAGCCAGTGGTTAACTGTACCCCTCCAGTCAGTGATTAACTGTACCCCTCCAGCCAGTGATTAACACTACCCCTCCAGTCAGTGATTAACTATACCCTATACCCCTCCAGTCAGTGATTAACTAAACCCCTCCAGTCAGTGATGAACTATACCCCTCCAGTCAGTCATTAACTATACCCCTCCAGTCAGTGATTAACACTACCCCTCCAGTCAGTGATTAACTAAACCCCTCCAGTCAGTGATTAACTATACCCTATACCCCTCCAGTCAGTGATTAACTAAACCCC